>NW_027638426.1:0-143936 GCF_951216825.1 Electrona antarctica | reverse complement strand
GGCTGATGCTGATATTGGGCTGATGCTGATATTGGGCTGATGCTGATATTGGGCTGATGCTGATATTGGGCTGATGCTGATATTGGGCTGATGCTGATATTGGGCTGATGCTGATATTGGGCTGATGCTGATATTGGGCTGATGCTGATATTGGGCTGATGCTGATATTGGGCTGATGCTGATATTGGGCTGATGCTGATATTGGGCTGATGCTGATATTGGGCTGATGCTGATATTGGGCTGATGCTGATATTGGGCTGATGCTGATATTGGGCTGATGCTGATATTGGGCTGATGCTGATATTGGGCTGATGCTGATATTGGGCTGATATTGATATTGGGCTGATATTGATATTGGGCTATATAGGCCTGCAGAGTGTCTAGTTTTGAAGATACAGACTCTGCTAAGCAAAAGTGAACAGGGCCAAACTGGGCTTATTTCGCTGTGAAAGTGACATTTAGGCACGGACTTGGAAAACCTTGTCTGAACCCCTCCATCCTTCCTGTAGCTGCTCAGACTCTGCTTCTCTGCCCCCAGCCAAGCTTATAGGCCTGCAGAGTGTCTAGTTTTGAAGATACAGACTCTGCTAAGCAAAAGTGAACAGGGCCAAACTGGGCTTATTTCGCTGTGAAAGTGACATTTAGGCACGGAGTTGGAAAACCTTGTCTGAACCCCTCCATCCTTCCTGTAGCTGCTCAGACTCTGCTTCTCTGCCCCCAGCCAAGCTTATAGGCCTGCAGAGTGTCTAGTTTTGAAGATACAGACTCTGCTAAGCAAAAGTGAACAGGGCCAAACTGGGCTTATTTCGCTGTGAAAGTGACATTTAGGCACGGAGTTGGAAAACCTTGTCTGAACCCCTCCATCCTTCCTGTAGCTGCTCAGACTCTGCTTCTCTGCCCCCAGCCAAGCTTATAGGCCTGCAGAGTGTCTAGTTTTGAAGATACAGACTCTGCTAAGCAAAAGTGAACAGGGCCAAACTGGGCTTATTTCGCTGTGAAAGTGACATTTAGGCACGGAGTTGGAAAACCTTGTCTGAACCCCTCCATCCTTCCTGTAGCTGCTCAGACTCTGCTTCTCTGCCCCCAGCCAAGCTTATAGGCCTGCAGAGTGTCTAGTTTTGAAGATACAGACTCTGCTAAGCAAAAGTGAACAGGGCCAAACTGGGCTTATTTCGCTGTGAAAGTGACATTTAGGCACGGAGTTGGAAAACCTTGTCTGAACCCCTCCATCCTTCCTGTAGCTGCTCAGACTCTGCTTCTCTGCCCCCAGCCAAGCTTATAGGCCTGCAGAGTGTCTAGTTTTGAAGATACAGACTCTGCTAAGCAAAAGTGAACAGGGCCAAACTGGGCTTATTTCGCTGTGAAAGTGACATTTAGGCACGGAGTTGGAAAACCTTGTCTGAACCCCTCCATCCTTCCTGTAGCTGCTCAGACTCTGCTTCTCTGCCCCCAGCCAAGCTTATAGGCCTGCAGAGTGTCTAGTTTTGAAGATACAGACTCTGCTAAGCAAAAGTGAACAGGGCCAAACTGGGCTTATTTCGCTGTGAAAGTGACATTTAGGCACGGAGTTGGAAAACCTTGTCTGAACCCCTCCATCCTTCCTGTAGCTGCTCAGACTCTGCTTCTCTGCCCCCAGCCAAGCTTATAGGCCTGCAGAGTGTCTAGTTTTGAAGATACAGACTCTGCTAAGCAAAAGTGAACAGGGCCAAACTGGGCTTATTTCGCTGTGAAAGTGACATTTAGGCACGGAGTTGGAAAACCTTGTCTGAACCCCTCCATCCTTCCTGTAGCTGCTCAGACTCTGCTTCTCTGCCCCCAGCCAAGCTTATAGGCCTGCAGAGTGTCTAGTTTTGAAGATACAGACTCTGCTAAGCAAAAGTGAACAGGGCCAAACTGGGCTTATTTCGCTGTGAAAGTGACATTTAGGCACGGAGTTGGAAAACCTTGTCTGAACCCCTCCATCCTTCCTGTAGCTGCTCAGACTCTGCTTCTCTGCCCCCAGCCAAGCTTATAGGCCTGCAGAGTGTCTAGTTTTGAAGATACAGACTCTGCTAAGCAAAAGTGAACAGGGCCAAACTGGGCTTATTTCGCTGTGAAAGTGACATTTAGGCACGGAGTTGGAAAACCTTGTCTGAACCCCTCCATCCTTCCTGTAGCTGCTCAGACTCTGCTTCTCTGCCCCCAGCCAAGCTTATAGGCCTGCAGAGTGTCTAGTTTTGAAGATACAGACTCTGCTAAGCAAAAGTGAACAGGGCCAAACTGGGCTTATTTCGCTGTGAAAGTGACATTTAGGCACGGAGTTGGAAAACCTTGTCTGAACCCCTCCATCCTTCCTGTAGCTGCTCAGACTCTGCTTCTCTGCCCCCAGCCAAGCTTATAGGCCTGCAGAGTGTCTAGTTTTGAAGATACAGACTCTGCTAAGCAAAAGTGAACAGGGCCAAACTGGGCTTATTTCGCTGTGAAAGTGACATTTAGGCACGGAGTTGGAAAACCTTGTCTGAACCCCTCCATCCTTCCTGTAGCTGCTCAGACTCTGCTTCTCTGCCCCCAGCCAAGCTTATAGGCCTGCAGAGTGTCTAGTTTTGAAGATACAGACTCTGCTAAGCAAAAGTGAACAGGGCCAAACTGGGCTTATTTCGCTGTGAAAGTGACATTTAGGCACGGAGTTGGAAAACCTTGTCTGAACCCCTCCATCCTTCCTGTAGCTGCTCAGACTCTGCTTCTCTGCCCCCAGCCAAGCTTATAGGCCTGCAGAGTGTCTAGTTTTGAAGATACAGACTCTGCTAAGCAAAAGTGAACAGGGCCAAACTGGGCTTATTTCGCTGTGAAAGTGACATTTAGGCACGGAGTTGGAAAACCTTGTCTGAACCCCTCCATCCTTCCTGTAGCTGCTCAGACTCTGCTTCTCTGCCCCCAGCCAAGCTTATAGGCCTGCAGAGTGTCTAGTTTTGAAGATACAGACTCTGCTAAGCAAAAGTGAACAGGGCCAAACTGGGCTTATTTCGCTGTGAAAGTGACATTTAGGCACGGAGTTGGAAAACCTTGTCTGAACCCCTCCATCCTTCCTGTAGCTGCTCAGACTCTGCTTCTCTGCCCCCAGCCAAGCTTATAGGCCTGCAGAGTGTCTAGTTTTGAAGATACAGACTCTGCTAAGCAAAAGTGAACAGGGCCAAACTGGGCTTATTTCGCTGTGAAAGTGACATTTAGGCACGGAGTTGGAAAACCTTGTCTGAACCCCTCCATCCTTCCTGTAGCTGCTCAGACTCTGCTTCTCTGCCCCCAGCCAAGCTTATAGGCCTGCAGAGTGTCTAGTTTTGAAGATACAGACTCTGCTAAGCAAAAGTGAACAGGGCCAAACTGGGCTTATTTCGCTGTGAAAGTGACATTTAGGCACGGAGTTGGAAAACCTTGTCTGAACCCCTCCATCCTTCCTGTAGCTGCTCAGACTCTGCTTCTCTGCCCCCAGACAAGCTTATAGGCCTGCAGAGTGTCTAGTTTTGAAGATACAGACTCTGCTAAGCAAAAGTGAACAGGGCCAAACTGGGCTTATTTCGCTGTGAAAGTGACATTTAGGCACGGAGTTGGAAAACCTTGTCTGAACCCCTCCATCCTTCCTGTAGCTGCTCAGACTCTGCTTCTCTGCCCCCAGCCAAGCTTATAGGCCTGCAGAGTGTCTAGTTTTGAAGATACAGACTCTGCTAAGCAAAAGTGAACAGGGCCAAACTGGGCTTATTTCGCTGTGAAAGTGACATTTAGGCACGGAGTTGGAAAACCTTGTCTGAACCCCTCCATCCTTCCTGTAGCTGCTCAGACTCTGCTTCTCTGCCCCCAGCCAAGCTTATAGGCCTGCAGAGTGTCTAGTTTTGAAGATACAGACTCTGCTAAGCAAAAGTGAACAGGGCCAAACTGGGCTTATTTCGCTGTGAAAGTGACATTTAGGCACGGAGTTGGAAAACCTTGTCTGAACCCCTCCATCCTTCCTGTAGCTGCTCAGACTCTGCTTCTCTGCCCCCAGCCAAGCTTATAGGCCTGCAGAGTGTCTAGTTTTGAAGATACAGACTCTGCTAAGCAAAAGTGAACAGGGCCAAACTGGGCTTATTTCGCTGTGAAAGTGACATTTAGGCACGGAGTTGGAAAACCTTGTCTGAACCCCTCCATCCTTCCTGTAGCTGCTCAGACTCTGCTTCTCTGCCCCCAGCCAAGCTTATAGGCCTGCAGAGTGTCTAGTTTTGAAGATACAGACTCTGCTAAGCAAAAGTGAACAGGGCCAAACTGGGCTTATTTCGCTGTGAAAGTGACATTTAGGCACGGAGTTGGAAAACCTTGTCTGAACCCCTCCATCCTTCCTGTAGCTGCTCAGACTCTGCTTCTCTGCCCCCAGCCAAGCTTATAGGCCTGCAGAGTGTCTAGTTTTGAAGATACAGACTCTGCTAAGCAAAAGTGAACAGGGCCAAACTGGGCTTATTTCGCTGTGAAAGTGACATCGAAATTTCACAGCGAAATAAGCCCAGTTTGGCCCTGTTCACTTTTGCTTAGCAGAGTCTGTATCTTCAAAACTAGACACTCTGCAGGCCTATAAGCTTGGCTGGGGGCAGAGAAGCAGAGTCTGAGCAGCTACAGGAAGGATGGAGGGGTTCAGACAAGGTTTTCCAACTCCGTGCCTAAATGTCACTTTCACAGCGAAATAAGCCCAGTTTGGCCCTGTTCACTTTTGCTTAGCAGAGTCTGTATCTTCAAAACTAGACACTCTGCAGGCCTATAAGCTTGGCTGGGGGCAGAGAAGCAGAGTCTGAGCAGCTACAGGAAGGATGGAGGGGTTCAGACAAGGTTTTCCAACTCCGTGCCTAAATGTCACTTTCACAGCGAAATAAGCCCAGTTTGGCCCTGTTCACTTTTGCTTAGCAGAGTCTGTATCTTCAAAACTAGACACTCTGCAGGCCTATAAGCTTGGCTGGGGGCAGAGAAGCAGAGTCTGAGCAGCTACAGGAAGGATGGAGGGGTTCAGACAAGGTTTTCCAACTCCGTGCCTAAATGTCACTTTCACAGCGAAATAAGCCCAGTTTGGCCCTGTTCACTTTTGCTTAGCAGAGTCTGTATCTTCAAAACTAGACACTCTGCAGGCCTATAAGCTTGGCTGGGGGCAGAGAAGCAGAGTCTGAGCAGCTACAGGAAGGATGGAGGGGTTCAGACAAGGTTTTCCAACTCCGTGCCTAAATGTCACTTTCACAGCGAAATAAGCCCAGTTTGGCCCTGTTCACTTTTGCTTAGCAGAGTCTGTATCTTCAAAACTAGACACTCTGCAGGCCTATAAGCTTGGCTGGGGGCAGAGAAGCAGAGTCTGAGCAGCTACAGGAAGGATGGAGGGGTTCAGACAAGGTTTTCCAACTCCGTGCCTAAATGTCACTTTCACAGCGAAATAAGCCCAGTTTGGCCCTGTTCACTTTTGCTTAGCAGAGTCTGTATCTTCAAAACTAGACACTCTGCAGGCCTATAAGCTTGGCTGGGGGCAGAGAAGCAGAGTCTGAGCAGCTACAGGAAGGATGGAGGGGTTCAGACAAGGTTTTCCAACTCCGTGCCTAAATGTCACTTTCACAGCGAAATAAGCCCAGTTTGGCCCTGTTCACTTTTGCTTAGCAGAGTCTGTATCTTCAAAACTAGACACTCTGCAGGCCTATAAGCTTGGCTGGGGGCAGAGAAGCAGAGTCTGAGCAGCTACAGGAAGGATGGAGGGGTTCAGACAAGGTTTTCCAACTCCGTGCCTAAATGTCACTTTCACAGCGAAATAAGCCCAGTTTGGCCCTGTTCACTTTTGCTTAGCAGAGTCTGTATCTTCAAAACTAGACACTCTGCAGGCCTATAAGCTTGGCTGGGGGCAGAGAAGCAGAGTCTGAGCAGCTACAGGAAGGATGGAGGGGTTCAGACAAGGTTTTCCAACTCCGTGCCTAAATGTCACTTTCACAGCGAAATAAGCCCAGTTTGGCCCTGTTCACTTTTGCTTAGCAGAGTCTGTATCTTCAAAACTAGACACTCTGCAGGCCTATAAGCTTGGCTGGGGGCAGAGAAGCAGAGTCTGAGCAGCTACAGGAAGGATGGAGGGGTTCAGACAAGGTTTTCCAACTCCGTGCCTAAATGTCACTTTCACAGCGAAATAAGCCCAGTTTGGCCCTGTTCACTTTTGCTTAGCAGAGTCTGTATCTTCAAAACTAGACACTCTGCAGGCCTATAAGCTTGGCTGGGGGCAGAGAAGCAGAGTCTGAGCAGCTACAGGAAGGATGGAGGGGTTCAGACAAGGTTTTCCAACTCCGTGCCTAAATGTCACTTTCACAGCGAAATAAGCCCAGTTTGGCCCTGTTCACTTTTGCTTAGCAGAGTCTGTATCTTCAAAACTAGACACTCTGCAGGCCTATAAGCTTGGCTGGGGGCAGAGAAGCAGAGTCTGAGCAGCTACAGGAAGGATGGAGGGGTTCAGACAAGGTTTTCCAACTCCGTGCCTAAATGTCACTTTCACAGCGAAATAAGCCCAGTTTGGCCCTGTTCACTTTTGCTTAGCAGAGTCTGTATCTTCAAAACTAGACACTCTGCAGGCCTATAAGCTTGGCTGGGGGCAGAGAAGCAGAGTCTGAGCAGCTACAGGAAGGATGGAGGGGTTCAGACAAGGTTTTCCAACTCCGTGCCTAAATGTCACTTTCACAGCGAAATAAGCCCAGTTTGGCCCTGTTCACTTTTGCTTAGCAGAGTCTGTATCTTCAAAACTAGACACTCTGCAGGCCTATAAGCTTGGCTGGGGGCAGAGAAGCAGAGTCTGAGCAGCTACAGGAAGGATGGAGGGGTTCAGACAAGGTTTTCCAACTCCGTGCCTAAATGTCACTTTCACAGCGAAATAAGCCCAGTTTGGCCCTGTTCACTTTTGCTTAGCAGAGTCTGTATCTTCAAAACTAGACACTCTGCAGGCCTATAAGCTTGGCTGGGGGCAGAGAAGCAGAGTCTGAGCAGCTACAGGAAGGATGGAGGGGTTCAGACAAGGTTTTCCAACTCCGTGCCTAAATGTCACTTTCACAGCGAAATAAGCCCAGTTTGGCCCTGTTCACTTTTGCTTAGCAGAGTCTGTATCTTCAAAACTAGACACTCTGCAGGCCTATAAGCTTGGCTGGGGGCAGAGAAGCAGAGTCTGAGCAGCTACAGGAAGGATGGAGGGGTTCAGACAAGGTTTTCCAACTCGCGTGCCTAAATGTCACTTTCACAGCGAAATAAGCCCAGTTTGGCCCTGTTCACTTTTGCTTAGCAGAGTCTGTATCTTCAAAACTAGACACTCTGCAGGCCTATAAGCTTGGCTGGGGGCAGAGAAGCAGAGTCTGAGCAGCTACAGGAAGGATGGAGGGGTTCAGACAAGGTTTTCCAACTCCGTGCCTAAATGTCACTTTCACAGCGAAATAAGCCCAGTTTGGCCCTGTTCACTTTTGCTTAGCAGAGTCTGTATCTTCAAAACTAGACACTCTGCAGGCCTATAAGCTTGGCTGGGGGCAGAGAAGCAGAGTCTGAGCAGCTACAGGAAGGATGGAGGGGTTCAGACAAGGTTTTCCAACTCCGTGCCTAAATGTCACTTTCACAGCGAAATAAGCCCAGTTTGGCCCTGTTCACTTTTGCTTAGCAGAGTCTGTATCTTCAAAACTAGACACTCTGCAGGCCTATAAGCTTGGCTGGGGGCAGAGAAGCAGAGTCTGAGCAGCTACAGGAAGGATGGAGGGGTTCAGACAAGGTTTTCCAACTCCGTGCCTAAATGTCACTTTCACAGCGAAATAAGCCCAGTTTGGCCCTGTTCACTTTTGCTTAGCAGAGTCTGTATCTTCAAAACTAGACACTCTGCAGGCCTATAAGCTTGGCTGGGGGCAGAGAAGCAGAGTCTGAGCAGCTACAGGAAGGATGGAGGGGTTCAGACAAGGTTTTCCAACTCCGTGCCTAAATGTCACTTTCACAGCGAAATAAGCCCAGTTTGGCCCTGTTCACTTTTGCTTAGCAGAGTCTGTATCTTCAAAACTAGACACTCTGCAGGCCTATAAGCTTGGCTGGGGGCAGAGAAGCAGAGTCTGAGCAGCTACAGGAAGGATGGAGGGGTTCAGACAAGGTTTTCCAACTCCGTGCCTAAATGTCACTTTCACAGCGAAATAAGCCCAGTTTGGCCCTGTTCACTTTTGCTTAGCAGAGTCTGTATCTTCAAAACTAGACACTCTGCAGGCCTATAAGCTTGGCTGGGGGCAGAGAAGCAGAGTCTGAGCAGCTACAGGAAGGATGGAGGGGTTCAGACAAGGTTTTCCAACTCCGTGCCTAAATGTCACTTTCACAGCGAAATAAGCCCAGTTTGGCCCTGTTCACTTTTGCTTAGCAGAGTCTGTATCTTCAAAACTAGACACTCTGCAGGCCTATAAGCTTGGCTGGGGGCAGAGAAGCAGAGTCTGAGCAGCTACAGGAAGGATGGAGGGGTTCAGACAAGGTTTTCCAACTCCGTGCCTAAATGTCACTTTCACAGCGAAATAAGCCCAGTTTGGCCCTGTTCACTTTTGCTTAGCAGAGTCTGTATCTTCAAAACTAGACACTCTGCAGGCCTATAAGCTTGGCTGGGGGCAGAGAAGCAGAGTCTGAGCAGCTACAGGAAGGATGGAGGGGTTCAGACAAGGTTTTCCAACTCCGTGCCTAAATGTCACTTTCACAGCGAAATAAGCCCAGTTTGGCCCTGTTCACTTTTGCTTAGCAGAGTCTGTATCTTCAAAACTAGACACTCTGCAGGCCTATAAGCTTGGCTGGGGGCAGAGAAGCAGAGTCTGAGCAGCTACAGGAAGGATGGAGGGGTTCAGACAAGGTTTTCCAACTCCGTGCCTAAATGTCACTTTCACAGCGAAATAAGCCCAGTTTGGCCCTGTTCACTTTTGCTTAGCAGAGTCTGTATCTTCAAAACTAGACACTCTGCAGGCCTATAAGCTTGGCTGGGGGCAGAGAAGCAGAGTCTGAGCAGCTACAGGAAGGATGGAGGGGTTCAGACAAGGTTTTCCAACTCCGTGCCTAAATGTCACTTTCACAGCGAAATAAGCCCAGTTTGGCCCTGTTCACTTTTGCTTAGCAGAGTCTGTATCTTCAAAACTAGACACTCTGCAGGCCTATAAGCTTGGCTGGGGGCAGAGAAGCAGAGTCTGAGCAGCTACAGGAAGGATGGAGGGGTTCAGACAAGGTTTTCCAACTCCGTGCCTAAATGTCACTTTCACAGCGAAATAAGCCCAGTTTGGCCCTGTTCACTTTTGCTTAGCAGAGTCTGTATCTTCAAAACTAGACACTCTGCAGGCCTATAAGCTTGGCTGGGGGCAGAGAAGCAGAGTCTGAGCAGCTACAGGAAGGATGGAGGGGTTCAGACAAGGTTTTCCAACTCCGTGCCTAAATGTCACTTTCACAGCGAAATAAGCCCAGTTTGGCCCTGTTCACTTTTGCTTAGCAGAGTCTGTATCTTCAAAACTAGACACTCTGCAGGCCTATAAGCTTGGCTGGGGGCAGAGAAGCAGAGTCTGAGCAGCTACAGGAAGGATGGAGGGGTTCAGACAAGGTTTTCCAACTCCGTGCCTAAATGTCACTTTCACAGCGAAATAAGCCCAGTTTGGCCCTGTTCACTTTTGCTTAGCAGAGTCTGTATCTTCAAAACTAGACACTCTGCAGGCCTATAAGCTTGGCTGGGGGCAGAGAAGCAGAGTCTGAGCAGCTACAGGAAGGATGGAGGGGTTCAGACAAGGTTTTCCAACTCCGTGCCTAAATGTCACTTTCACAGCGAAATAAGCCCAGTTTGGCCCTGTTCACTTTTGCTTAGCAGAGTCTGTATCTTCAAAACTAGACACTCTGCAGGCCTATAAGCTTGGCTGGGGGCAGAGAAGCAGAGTCTGAGCAGCTACAGGAAGGATGGAGGGGTTCAGACAAGGTTTTCCAACTCCGTGCCTAAATGTCACTTTCACAGCGAAATAAGCCCAGTTTGGCCCTGTTCACTTTTGCTTAGCAGAGTCTGTATCTTCAAAACTAGACACTCTGCAGGCCTATAAGCTTGGCTGGGGGCAGAGAAGCAGAGTCTGAGCAGCTACAGGAAGGATGGAGGGGTTCAGACAAGGTTTTCCAACTCCGTGCCTAAATGTCACTTTCACAGCGAAATAAGCCCAGTTTGGCCCTGTTCACTTTTGCTTAGCAGAGTCTGTATCTTCAAAACTAGACACTCTGCAGGCCTATAAGCTTGGCTGGGGGCAGAGAAGCAGAGTCTGAGCAGCTACAGGAAGGATGGAGGGGTTCAGACAAGGTTTTCCAACTCCGTGCCTAAATGTCACTTTCACAGCGAAATAAGCCCAGTTTGGCCCTGTTCACTTTTGCTTAGCAGAGTCTGTATCTTCAAAACTAGACACTCTGCAGGCCTATAAGCTTGGCTGGGGGCAGAGAAGCAGAGTCTGAGCAGCTACAGGAAGGATGGAGGGGTTCAGACAAGGTTTTCCAACTCCGTGCCTAAATGTCACTTTCACAGCGAAATAAGCCCAGTTTGGCCCTGTTCACTTTTGCTTAGCAGAGTCTGTATCTTCAAAACTAGACACTCTGCAGGCCTATAAGCTTGGCTGGGGGCAGAGAAGCAGAGTCTGAGCAGCTACAGGAAGGATGGAGGGGTTCAGACAAGGTTTTCCAACTCCGTGCCTAAATGTCACTTTCACAGCGAAATAAGCCCAGTTTGGCCCTGTTCACTTTTGCTTAGCAGAGTCTGTATCTTCAAAACTAGACACTCTGCAGGCCTATAAGCTTGGCTGGGGGCAGAGAAGCAGAGTCTGAGCAGCTACAGGAAGGATGGAGGGGTTCAGACAAGGTTTTCCAACTCCGTGCCTAAATGTCACTTTCACAGCGAAATAAGCCCAGTTTGGCCCTGTTCACTTTTGCTTAGCAGAGTCTGTATCTTCAAAACTAGACACTCTGCAGGCCTATAAGCTTGGCTGGGGGCAGAGAAGCAGAGTCTGAGCAGCTACAGGAAGGATGGAGGGGTTCAGACAAGGTTTTCCAACTCCGTGCCTAAATGTCACTTTCACAGCGAAATAAGCCCAGTTTGGCCCTGTTCACTTTTGCTTAGCAGAGTCTGTATCTTCAAAACTAGACACTCTGCAGGCCTATAAGCTTGGCTGGGGGCAGAGAAGCAGAGTCTGAGCAGCTACAGGAAGGATGGAGGGGTTCAGACAAGGTTTTCCAACTCCGTGCCTAAATGTCACTTTCACAGCGAAATAAGCCCAGTTTGGCCCTGTTCACTTTTGCTTAGCAGAGTCTGTATCTTCAAAACTAGACACTCTGCAGGCCTATAAGCTTGGCTGGGGGCAGAGAAGCAGAGTCTGAGCAGCTACAGGAAGGATGGAGGGGTTCAGACAAGGTTTTCCAACTCCGTGCCTAAATGTCACTTTCACAGCGAAATAAGCCCAGTTTGGCCCTGTTCACTTTTGCTTAGCAGAGTCTGTATCTTCAAAACTAGACACTCTGCAGGCCTATAAGCTTGGCTGGGGGCAGAGAAGCAGAGTCTGAGCAGCTACAGGAAGGATGGAGGGGTTCAGACAAGGTTTTCCAACTCCGTGCCTAAATGTCACTTTCACAGCGAAATAAGCCCAGTTTGGCCCTGTTCACTTTTGCTTAGCAGAGTCTGTATCTTCAAAACTAGACACTCTGCAGGCCTATAAGCTTGGCTGGGGGCAGAGAAGCAGAGTCTGAGCAGCTACAGGAAGGATGGAGGGGTTCAGACAAGGTTTTCCAACTCCGTGCCTAAATGTCACTTTCACAGCGAAATAAGCCCAGTTTGGCCCTGTTCACTTTTGCTTAGCAGAGTCTGTATCTTCAAAACTAGACACTCTGCAGGCCTATAAGCTTGGCTGGGGGCAGAGAAGCAGAGTCTGAGCAGCTACAGGAAGGATGGAGGGGTTCAGACAAGGTTTTCCAACTCCGTGCCTAAATGTCACTTTCACAGCGAAATAAGCCCAGTTTGGCCCTGTTCACTTTTGCTTAGCAGAGTCTGTATCTTCAAAACTAGACACTCTGCAGGCCTATAAGCTTGGCTGGGGGCAGAGAAGCAGAGTCTGAGCAGCTACAGGAAGGATGGAGGGGTTCAGACAAGGTTTTCCAACTCCGTGCCTAAATGTCACTTTCACAGCGAAATAAGCCCAGTTTGGCCCTGTTCACTTTTGCTTAGCAGAGTCTGTATCTTCAAAACTAGACACTCTGCAGGCCTATAAGCTTGGCTGGGGGCAGAGAAGCAGAGTCTGAGCAGCTACAGGAAGGATGGAGGGGTTCAGACAAGGTTTTCCAACTCCGTGCCTAAATGTCACTTTCACAGCGAAATAAGCCCAGTTTGGCCCTGTTCACTTTTGCTTAGCAGAGTCTGTATCTTCAAAACTAGACACTCTGCAGGCCTATAAGCTTGGCTGGGGGCAGAGAAGCAGAGTCTGAGCAGCTACAGGAAGGATGGAGGGGTTCAGACAAGGTTTTCCAACTCCGTGCCTAAATGTCACTTTCACAGCGAAATAAGCCCAGTTTGGCCCTGTTCACTTTTGCTTAGCAGAGTCTGTATCTTCAAAACTAGACACTCTGCAGGCCTATAAGCTTGGCTGGGGGCAGAGAAGCAGAGTCTGAGCAGCTACAGGAAGGATGGAGGGGTTCAGACAAGGTTTTCCAACTCCGTGCCTAAATGTCACTTTCACAGCGAAATAAGCCCAGTTTGGCCCTGTTCACTTTTGCTTAGCAGAGTCTGTATCTTCAAAACTAGACACTCTGCAGGCCTATAAGCTTGGCTGGGGGCAGAGAAGCAGAGTCTGAGCAGCTACAGGAAGGATGGAGGGGTTCAGACAAGGTTTTCCAACTCCGTGCCTAAATGTCACTTTCACAGCGAAATAAGCCCAGTTTGGCCCTGTTCACTTTTGCTTAGCAGAGTCTGTATCTTCAAAACTAGACACTCTGCAGGCCTATAAGCTTGGCTGGGGGCAGAGAAGCAGAGTCTGAGCAGCTACAGGAAGGATGGAGGGGTTCAGACAAGGTTTTCCAACTCCGTGCCTAAATGTCACTTTCACAGCGAAATAAGCCCAGTTTGGCCCTGTTCACTTTTGCTTAGCAGAGTCTGTATCTTCAAAACTAGACACTCTGCAGGCCTATAAGCTTGGCTGGGGGCAGAGAAGCAGAGTCTGAGCAGCTACAGGAAGGATGGAGGGGTTCAGACAAGGTTTTCCAACTCCGTGCCTAAATGTCACTTTCACAGCGAAATAAGCCCAGTTTGGCCCTGTTCACTTTTGCTTAGCAGAGTCTGTATCTTCAAAACTAGACACTCTGCAGGCCTATAAGCTTGGCTGGGGGCAGAGAAGCAGAGTCTGAGCAGCTACAGGAAGGATGGAGGGGTTCAGACAAGGTTTTCCAACTCCGTGCCTAAATGTCACTTTCACAGCGAAATAAGCCCAGTTTGGCCCTGTTCACTTTTGCTTAGCAGAGTCTGTATCTTCAAAACTAGACACTCTGCAGGCCTATAAGCTTGGCTGGGGGCAGAGAAGCAGAGTCTGAGCAGCTACAGGAAGGATGGAGGGGTTCAGACAAGGTTTTCCAACTCCGTGCCTAAATGTCACTTTCACAGCGAAATAAGCCCAGTTTGGCCCTGTTCACTTTTGCTTAGCAGAGTCTGTATCTTCAAAACTAGACACTCTGCAGGCCTATAAGCTTGGCTGGGGGCAGAGAAGCAGAGTCTGAGCAGCTACAGGAAGGATGGAGGGGTTCAGACAAGGTTTTCCAACTCCGTGCCTAAATGTCACTTTCACAGCGAAATAAGCCCAGTTTGGCCCTGTTCACTTTTGCTTAGCAGAGTCTGTATCTTCAAAACTAGACACTCTGCAGGCCTATAAGCTTGGCTGGGGGCAGAGAAGCAGAGTCTGAGCAGCTACAGGAAGGATGGAGGGGTTCAGACAAGGTTTTCCAACTCCGTGCCTAAATGTCACTTTCACAGCGAAATAAGCCCAGTTTGGCCCTGTTCACTTTTGCTTAGCAGAGTCTGTATCTTCAAAACTAGACACTCTGCAGGCCTATAAGCTTGGCTGGGGGCAGAGAAGCAGAGTCTGAGCAGCTACAGGAAGGATGGAGGGGTTCAGACAAGGTTTTCCAACTCCGTGCCTAAATGTCACTTTCACAGCGAAATAAGCCCAGTTTGGCCCTGTTCACTTTTGCTTAGCAGAGTCTGTATCTTCAAAACTAGACACTCTGCAGGCCTATAAGCTTGGCTGGGGGCAGAGAAGCAGAGTCTGAGCAGCTACAGGAAGGATGGAGGGGTTCAGACAAGGTTTTCCAACTCCGTGCCTAAATGTCACTTTCACAGCGAAATAAGCCCAGTTTGGCCCTGTTCACTTTTGCTTAGCAGAGTCTGTATCTTCAAAACTAGACACTCTGCAGGCCTATAAGCTTGGCTGGGGGCAGAGAAGCAGAGTCTGAGCAGCTACAGGAAGGATGGAGGGGTTCAGACAAGGTTTTCCAACTCCGTGCCTAAATGTCACTTTCACAGCGAAATAAGCCCAGTTTGGCCCTGTTCACTTTTGCTTAGCAGAGTCTGTATCTTCAAAACTAGACACTCTGCAGGCCTATAAGCTTGGCTGGGGGCAGAGAAGCAGAGTCTGAGCAGCTACAGGAAGGATGGAGGGGTTCAGACAAGGTTTTCCAACTCCGTGCCTAAATGTCACTTTCACAGCGAAATAAGCCCAGTTTGGCCCTGTTCACTTTTGCTTAGCAGAGTCTGTATCTTCAAAACTAGACACTCTGCAGGCCTATAAGCTTGGCTGGGGGCAGAGAAGCAGAGTCTGAGCAGCTACAGGAAGGATGGAGGGGTTCAGACAAGGTTTTCCAACTCCGTGCCTAAATGTCACTTTCACAGCGAAATAAGCCCAGTTTGGCCCTGTTCACTTTTGCTTAGCAGAGTCTGTATCTTCAAAACTAGACACTCTGCAGGCCTATAAGCTTGGCTGGGGGCAGAGAAGCAGAGTCTGAGCAGCTACAGGAAGGATGGAGGGGTTCAGACAAGGTTTTCCAACTCCGTGCCTAAATGTCACTTTCACAGCGAAATAAGCCCAGTTTGGCCCTGTTCACTTTTGCTTAGCAGAGTCTGTATCTTCAAAACTAGACACTCTGCAGGCCTATAAGCTTGGCTGGGGGCAGAGAAGCAGAGTCTGAGCAGCTACAGGAAGGATGGAGGGGTTCAGACAAGGTTTTCCAACTCCGTGCCTAAATGTCACTTTCACAGCGAAATAAGCCCAGTTTGGCCCTGTTCACTTTTGCTTAGCAGAGTCTGTATCTTCAAAACTAGACACTCTGCAGGCCTATAAGCTTGGCTGGGGGCAGAGAAGCAGAGTCTGAGCAGCTACAGGAAGGATGGAGGGGTTCAGACAAGGTTTTCCAACTCCGTGCCTAAATGTCACTTTCACAGCGAAATAAGCCCAGTTTGGCCCTGTTCACTTTTGCTTAGCAGAGTCTGTATCTTCAAAACTAGACACTCTGCAGGCCTATAAGCTTGGCTGGGGGCAGAGAAGCAGAGTCTGAGCAGCTACAGGAAGGATGGAGGGGTTCAGACAAGGTTTTCCAACTCCGTGCCTAAATGTCACTTTCACAGCGAAATAAGCCCAGTTTGGCCCTGTTCACTTTTGCTTAGCAGAGTCTGTATCTTCAAAACTAGACACTCTGCAGGCCTATAAGCTTGGCTGGGGGCAGAGAAGCAGAGTCTGAGCAGCTACAGGAAGGATGGAGGGGTTCAGACAAGGTTTTCCAACTCCGTGCCTAAATGTCACTTTCACAGCGAAATAAGCCCAGTTTGGCCCTGTTCACTTTTGCTTAGCAGAGTCTGTATCTTCAAAACTAGACACTCTGCAGGCCTATAAGCTTGGCTGGGGGCAGAGAAGCAGAGTCTGAGCAGCTACAGGAAGGATGGAGGGGTTCAGACAAGGTTTTCCAACTCCGTGCCTAAATGTCACTTTCACAGCGAAATAAGCCCAGTTTGGCCCTGTTCACTTTTGCTTAGCAGAGTCTGTATCTTCAAAACTAGACACTCTGCAGGCCTATAAGCTTGGCTGGGGGCAGAGAAGCAGAGTCTGAGCAGCTACAGGAAGGATGGAGGGGTTCAGACAAGGTTTTCCAACTCCGTGCCTAAATGTCACTTTCACAGCGAAATAAGCCCAGTTTGGCCCTGTTCACTTTTGCTTAGCAGAGTCTGTATCTTCAAAACTAGACACTCTGCAGGCCTATAAGCTTGGCTGGGGGCAGAGAAGCAGAGTCTGAGCAGCTACAGGAAGGATGGAGGGGTTCAGACAAGGTTTTCCAACTCCGTGCCTAAATGTCACTTTCACAGCGAAATAAGCCCAGTTTGGCCCTGTTCACTTTTGCTTAGCAGAGTCTGTATCTTCAAAACTAGACACTCTGCAGGCCTATAAGCTTGGCTGGGGGCAGAGAAGCAGAGTCTGAGCAGCTACAGGAAGGATGGAGGGGTTCAGACAAGGTTTTCCAACTCCGTGCCTAAATGTCACTTTCACAGCGAAATAAGCCCAGTTTGGCCCTGTTCACTTTTGCTTAGCAGAGTCTGTATCTTCAAAACTAGACACTCTGCAGGCCTATAAGCTTGGCTGGGGGCAGAGAAGCAGAGTCTGAGCAGCTACAGGAAGGATGGAGGGGTTCAGACAAGGTTTTCCAACTCCGTGCCTAAATGTCACTTTCACAGCGAAATAAGCCCAGTTTGGCCCTGTTCACTTTTGCTTAGCAGAGTCTGTATCTTCAAAACTAGACACTCTGCAGGCCTATAAGCTTGGCTGGGGGCAGAGAAGCAGAGTCTGAGCAGCTACAGGAAGGATGGAGGGGTTCAGACAAGGTTTTCCAACTCCGTGCCTAAATGTCACTTTCACAGCGAAATAAGCCCAGTTTGGCCCTGTTCACTTTTGCTTAGCAGAGTCTGTATCTTCAAAACTAGACACTCTGCAGGCCTATAAGCTTGGCTGGGGGCAGAGAAGCAGAGTCTGAGCAGCTACAGGAAGGATGGAGGGGTTCAGACAAGGTTTTCCAACTCCGTGCCTAAATGTCACTTTCACAGCGAAATAAGCCCAGTTTGGCCCTGTTCACTTTTGCTTAGCAGAGTCTGTATCTTCAAAACTAGACACTCTGCAGGCCTATAAGCTTGGCTGGGGGCAGAGAAGCAGAGTCTGAGCAGCTACAGGAAGGATGGAGGGGTTCAGACAAGGTTTTCCAACTCCGTGCCTAAATGTCACTTTCACAGCGAAATAAGCCCAGTTTGGCCCTGTTCACTTTTGCTTAGCAGAGTCTGTATCTTCAAAACTAGACACTCTGCAGGCCTATAAGCTTGGCTGGGGGCAGAGAAGCAGAGTCTGAGCAGCTACAGGAAGGATGGAGGGGTTCAGACAAGGTTTTCCAACTCCGTGCCTAAATGTCACTTTCACAGCGAAATAAGCCCAGTTTGGCCCTGTTCACTTTTGCTTAGCAGAGTCTGTATCTTCAAAACTAGACACTCTGCAGGCCTATAAGCTTGGCTGGGGGCAGAGAAGCAGAGTCTGAGCAGCTACAGGAAGGATGGAGGGGTTCAGACAAGGTTTTCCAACTCCGTGCCTAAATGTCACTTTCACAGCGAAATAAGCCCAGTTTGGCCCTGTTCACTTTTGCTTAGCAGAGTCTGTATCTTCAAAACTAGACACTCTGCAGGCCTATAAGCTTGGCTGGGGGCAGAGAAGCAGAGTCTGAGCAGCTACAGGAAGGATGGAGGGGTTCAGACAAGGTTTTCCAACTCCGTGCCTAAATGTCACTTTCACAGCGAAATAAGCCCAGTTTGGCCCTGTTCACTTTTGCTTAGCAGAGTCTGTATCTTCAAAACTAGACACTCTGCAGGCCTATAAGCTTGGCTGGGGGCAGAGAAGCAGAGTCTGAGCAGCTACAGGAAGGATGGAGGGGTTCAGACAAGGTTTTCCAACTCCGTGCCTAAATGTCACTTTCACAGCGAAATAAGCCCAGTTTGGCCCTGTTCACTTTTGCTTAGCAGAGTCTGTATCTTCAAAACTAGACACTCTGCAGGCCTATAAGCTTGGCTGGGGGCAGAGAAGCAGAGTCTGAGCAGCTACAGGAAGGATGGAGGGGTTCAGACAAGGTTTTCCAACTCCGTGCCTAAATGTCACTTTCACAGCGAAATAAGCCCAGTTTGGCCCTGTTCACTTTTGCTTAGCAGAGTCTGTATCTTCAAAACTAGACACTCTGCAGGCCTATAAGCTTGGCTGGGGGCAGAGAAGCAGAGTCTGAGCAGCTACAGGAAGGATGGAGGGGTTCAGACAAGGTTTTCCAACTCCGTGCCTAAATGTCACTTTCACAGCGAAATAAGCCCAGTTTGGCCCTGTTCACTTTTGCTTAGCAGAGTCTGTATCTTCAAAACTAGACACTCTGCAGGCCTATAAGCTTGGCTGGGGGCAGAGAAGCAGAGTCTGAGCAGCTACAGGAAGGATGGAGGGGTTCAGACAAGGTTTTCCAACTCCGTGCCTAAATGTCACTTTCACAGCGAAATAAGCCCAGTTTGGCCCTGTTCACTTTTGCTTAGCAGAGTCTGTATCTTCAAAACTAGACACTCTGCAGGCCTATAAGCTTGGCTGGGGGCAGAGAAGCAGAGTCTGAGCAGCTACAGGAAGGATGGAGGGGTTCAGACAAGGTTTTCCAACTCCGTGCCTAAATGTCACTTTCACAGCGAAATAAGCCCAGTTTGGCCCTGTTCACTTTTGCTTAGCAGAGTCTGTATCTTCAAAACTAGACACTCTGCAGGCCTATAAGCTTGGCTGGGGGCAGAGAAGCAGAGTCTGAGCAGCTACAGGAAGGATGGAGGGGTTCAGACAAGGTTTTCCAACTCCGTGCCTAAATGTCACTTTCACAGCGAAATAAGCCCAGTTTGGCCCTGTTCACTTTTGCTTAGCAGAGTCTGTATCTTCAAAACTAGACACTCTGCAGGCCTATAAGCTTGGCTGGGGGCAGAGAAGCAGAGTCTGAGCAGCTACAGGAAGGATGGAGGGGTTCAGACAAGGTTTTCCAACTCCGTGCCTAAATGTCACTTTCACAGCGAAATAAGCCCAGTTTGGCCCTGTTCACTTTTGCTTAGCAGAGTCTGTATCTTCAAAACTAGACACTCTGCAGGCCTATAAGCTTGGCTGGGGGCAGAGAAGCAGAGTCTGAGCAGCTACAGGAAGGATGGAGGGGTTCAGACAAGGTTTTCCAACTCCGTGCCTAAATGTCACTTTCACAGCGAAATAAGCCCAGTTTGGCCCTGTTCACTTTTGCTTAGCAGAGTCTGTATCTTCAAAACTAGACACTCTGCAGGCCTATAAGCTTGGCTGGGGGCAGAGAAGCAGAGTCTGAGCAGCTACAGGAAGGATGGAGGGGTTCAGACAAGGTTTTCCAACTCCGTGCCTAAATGTCACTTTCACAGCGAAATAAGCCCAGTTTGGCCCTGTTCACTTTTGCTTAGCAGAGTCTGTATCTTCAAAACTAGACACTCTGCAGGCCTATAAGCTTGGCTGGGGGCAGAGAAGCAGAGTCTGAGCAGCTACAGGAAGGATGGAGGGGTTCAGACAAGGTTTTCCAACTCCGTGCCTAAATGTCACTTTCACAGCGAAATAAGCCCAGTTTGGCCCTGTTCACTTTTGCTTAGCAGAGTCTGTATCTTCAAAACTAGACACTCTGCAGGCCTATAAGCTTGGCTGGGGGCAGAGAAGCAGAGTCTGAGCAGCTACAGGAAGGATGGAGGGGTTCAGACAAGGTTTTCCAACTCCGTGCCTAAATGTCACTTTCACAGCGAAATAAGCCCAGTTTGGCCCTGTTCACTTTTGCTTAGCAGAGTCTGTATCTTCAAAACTAGACACTCTGCAGGCCTATAAGCTTGGCTGGGGGCAGAGAAGCAGAGTCTGAGCAGCTACAGGAAGGATGGAGGGGTTCAGACAAGGTTTTCCAACTCCGTGCCTAAATGTCACTTTCACAGCGAAATAAGCCCAGTTTGGCCCTGTTCACTTTTGCTTAGCAGAGTCTGTATCTTCAAAACTAGACACTCTGCAGGCCTATAAGCTTGGCTGGGGGCAGAGAAGCAGAGTCTGAGCAGCTACAGGAAGGATGGAGGGGTTCAGACAAGGTTTTCCAACTCCGTGCCTAAATGTCACTTTCACAGCGAAATAAGCCCAGTTTGGCCCTGTTCACTTTTGCTTAGCAGAGTCTGTATCTTCAAAACTAGACACTCTGCAGGCCTATACGCTTGGCTGGGGGCAGAGAAGCAGAGTCTGAGCAGCTACAGGAAGGATGGAGGGGTTCAGACAAGGTTTTCCAACTCCGTGCCTAAATGTCACTTTCACAGCGAAATAAGCCCAGTTTGGCCCTGTTCACTTTTGCTTAGCAGAGTCTGTATCTTCAAAACTAGACACTCTGCAGGCCTATAAGCTTGGCTGGGGGCAGAGAAGCAGAGTCTGAGCAGCTACAGGAAGGATGGAGGGGTTCAGACAAGGTTTTCCAACTCCGTGCCTAAATGTCACTTTCACAGCGAAATAAGCCCAGTTTGGCCCTGTTCACTTTTGCTTAGCAGAGTCTGTATCTTCAAAACTAGACACTCTGCAGGCCTATAAGCTTGGCTGGGGGCAGAGAAGCAGAGTCTGAGCAGCTACAGGAAGGATGGAGGGGTTCAGACAAGGTTTTCCAACTCCGTGCCTAAATGTCACTTTCACAGCGAAATAAGCCCAGTTTGGCCCTGTTCACTTTTGCTTAGCAGAGTCTGTATCTTCAAAACTAGACACTCTGCAGGCCTATAAGCTTGGCTGGGGGCAGAGAAGCAGAGTCTGAGCAGCTACAGGAAGGATGGAGGGGTTCAGACAAGGTTTTCCAACTCCGTGCCTAAATGTCACTTTCACAGCGAAATAAGCCCAGTTTGGCCCTGTTCACTTTTGCTTAGCAGAGTCTGTATCTTCAAAACTAGACACTCTGCAGGCCTATAAGCTTGGCTGGGGGCAGAGAAGCAGAGTCTGAGCAGCTACAGGAAGGATGGAGGGGTTCAGACAAGGTTTTCCAACTCCGTGCCTAAATGTCACTTTCACAGCGAAATAAGCCCAGTTTGGCCCTGTTCACTTTTGCTTAGCAGAGTCTGTATCTTCAAAACTAGACACTCTGCAGGCCTATAAGCTTGGCTGGGGGCAGAGAAGCAGAGTCTGAGCAGCTACAGGAAGGATGGAGGGGTTCAGACAAGGTTTTCCAACTCCGTGCCTAAATGTCACTTTCACAGCGAAATAAGCCCAGTTTGGCCCTGTTCACTTTTGCTTAGCAGAGTCTGTATCTTCAAAACTAGACACTCTGCAGGCCTATAAGCTTGGCTGGGGGCAGAGAAGCAGAGTCTGAGCAGCTACAGGAAGGATGGAGGGGTTCAGACAAGGTTTTCCAACTCCGTGCCTAAATGTCACTTTCACAGCGAAATAAGCCCAGTTTGGCCCTGTTCACTTTTGCTTAGCAGAGTCTGTATCTTCAAAACTAGACACTCTGCAGGCCTATAAGCTTGGCTGGGGGCAGAGAAGCAGAGTCTGAGCAGCTACAGGAAGGATGGAGGGGTTCAGACAAGGTTTTCCAACTCCGTGCCTAAATGTCACTTTCACAGCGAAATAAGCCCAGTTTGGCCCTGTTCACTTTTGCTTAGCAGAGTCTGTATCTTCAAAACTAGACACTCTGCAGGCCTATAAGCTTGGCTGGGGGCAGAGAAGCAGAGTCTGAGCAGCTACAGGAAGGATGGAGGGGTTCAGACAAGGTTTTCCAACTCCGTGCCTAAATGTCACTTTCACAGCGAAATAAGCCCAGTTTGGCCCTGTTCACTTTTGCTTAGCAGAGTCTGTATCTTCAAAACTAGACACTCTGCAGGCCTATAAGCTTGGCTGGGGGCAGAGAAGCAGAGTCTGAGCAGCTACAGGAAGGATGGAGGGGTTCAGACAAGGTTTTCCAACTCCGTGCCTAAATGTCACTTTCACAGCGAAATAAGCCCAGTTTGGCCCTGTTCACTTTTGCTTAGCAGAGTCTGTATCTTCAAAACTAGACACTCTGCAGGCCTATAAGCTTGGCTGGGGGCAGAGAAGCAGAGTCTGAGCAGCTACAGGAAGGATGGAGGGGTTCAGACAAGGTTTTCCAACTCCGTGCCTAAATGTCACTTTCACAGCGAAATAAGCCCAGTTTGGCCCTGTTCACTTTTGCTTAGCAGAGTCTGTATCTTCAAAACTAGACACTCTGCAGGCCTATAAGCTTGGCTGGGGGCAGAGAAGCAGAGTCTGAGCAGCTACAGGAAGGATGGAGGGGTTCAGACAAGGTTTTCCAACTCCGTGCCTAAATGTCACTTTCACAGCGAAATAAGCCCAGTTTGGCCCTGTTCACTTTTGCTTAGCAGAGTCTGTATCTTCAAAACTAGACACTCTGCAGGCCTATAAGCTTGGCTGGGGGCAGAGAAGCAGAGTCTGAGCAGCTACAGGAAGGATGGAGGGGTTCAGACAAGGTTTCCAATATCAGCATCAGCCCAATATCAGCATCAGCCCAATATCAGCATCAGCCCAATATCAGCATCAGCCCAATATCAGCATCAGCCCAATATCAGCATCAGCCCAATATCAGCATCAGCCCAATATCAGCATCAGCCCAATATCAGCATCAGCCCAATATCAGCATCAGCCCAATATCAGCATCAGCCCAATATCAGCATCAGCCCAATATCAGCATCAGCCCAATATCAGCATCAGCCCAATATCAGCATCAGCCCAATATCAGCATCAGCCCAATATCAGCATCAGCCCAATATCAGCATCAGCCCAATATCAGCATCAGCCCAATATCAGCATCAGCCCAATATCAGCATCAGCCCAATATCAGCATCAGCCCAATATCAGCATCAGCCCAATATCAGCATCAGCCCAATATCAGCATCAGCCCAATATCAGCATCAGCCCAATATCAGCATCAGCCCAATATCAGCATCAGCCCAATATCAGCATCAGCCCAATATCAGCATCAGCCCAATATCAGCATCAGCCCAATATCAGCATCAGCCCAATATCAGCATCAGCCCAATATCAGCATCAGCCCAATATCAGCATCAGCCCAATATCAGCATCAGCCCAATATCAGCATCAGCCCAATATCAGCATCAGCCCAATATCAGCATCAGCCCAATATCAGCATCAGCCCAATATCAGCATCAGCCCAATATCAGCATCAGCCCAATATCAGCATCAGCCCAATATCAGCATCAGCCCAATATCAGCATCAGCCCAATATCAGCATCAGCCCAATATCAGCATCAGCCCAATATCAGCATCAGCCCAATATCAGCATCAGCCCAATATCAGCATCAGCCCAATATCAGCATCAGCCCAATATCAGCATCAGCCCAATATCAGCATCAGCCCAATATCAGCATCAGCCCAATATCAGCATCAGCCCAATATCAGCATCAGCCCAATATCAGCATCAGCCCAATATCAGCATCAGCCCAATATCAGCATCAGCCCAATATCAGCATCAGCCCAATATCAGCATCAGCCCAATATCAGCATCAGCCCAATATCAGCATCAGCCCTAGACACTCTGCAGGCCTATAAGCTTGGCTGGGGGCAGAGAAGCAGCCCAATATGATATAATATCAGCTGATGCTGATATTGGGCTGATGCTGATATTGGGCTGATGCTGATATTGGGCTGATGCTGATATTGGGCTGATGCTGATATTGGGCTGATGCTGATATTGGGCTGATGCTGATATTGGGCTGATGCTGATATTGGGCTGATGCTGATATTGGGCTGATGCTGATATTGGGCTGATGCTGATATTGGGCTGATGCTGATATTGGGCTGATGCTGATATTGGGCTGATGCTGATATTGGGCTGATGCTGATATTGGGCTGATGCTGATATTGGGCTGATGCTGATATTGGGCTGATGCTGATATTGGGCTGATGCTGATATTGGGCTGATGCTGATATTGGGCTGATGCTGATATTGGGCTGATGCTGATATTGGGCTGATGCTGATATTGGGCTGATGCTGATATTGGGCTGATGCTGATATTGGGCTGATGCTGATATTGGGCTGATGCTGATATTGGGCTGATGCTGATATTGGGCTGATGCTGATATTGGGCTGATGCTGATATTGGGCTGATGCTGATATTGGGCTGATGCTGATATTGGGCTGATGCTGATATTGGGCTGATGCTGATATTGGGCTGATGCTGATATTGGGCTGATGCTGATATTGGGCTGATGCTGATATTGGGCTGATGCTGATATTGGGCTGATGCTGATATTGGGCTGATGCTGATATTGGGCTGATGCTGATA
The DNA here is from genome assembly GCF_951216825.1 of Electrona antarctica. Lineage (NCBI taxonomy): Eukaryota > Metazoa > Chordata > Actinopteri > Myctophiformes > Myctophidae > Electrona > Electrona antarctica. The sequence goes on along the minus strand of NW_027638426.1, from coordinate 119,521 downwards.
TTGGGCTGATGCTGATATTGGGCTGATGCTGATATTGGGCTGATGCTGATATTGGGCTGATGCTGATATTGGGCTGATGCTGATATTGGGCTGATGCTGATATTGGGCTGATGCTGATATTGGGCTGATGCTGATATTGGGCTGATGCTGATATTGGGCTGATGCTGATATTGGGCTGATGCTGATATTGGGCTGATGCTGATATTGGGCTGATGCTGATATTGGGCTGATGCTGATATTGGGCTGATGCTGATATTGGGCTGATGCTGATATTGGGCTGATGCTGATATTGGGCTGATGCTGATATTGGGCTGATGCTGATATTGGGCTGATGCTGATATTGGGCTGATGCTGATATTGGGCTGATGCTGATATTGGGCTGATGCTGATATTGGGCTGATGCTGATATTGGGCTGATGCTGATATTGGGCTGATGCTGATATTGGGCTGATGCTGATATTGGGCTGATGCTGATATTGGGCTGATGCTGATATTGGGCTGATGCTGATATTGGGCTGATGCTGATATTGGGCTGATATTGATATTGGGCTGATATTGATATTGGGCTGATATAGGCCTGCAGAGTGTCTAGTTTTGAAGATACAGACTCTGCTAAGCAAAAGTGAACAGGGCCAAACTGGGCTTATTTCGCTGTGAAAGTGAGATTTAGGCACGGACTTGGAAAACCTTGTCTGAACCCCTCCATCCTTCCTGTAGCTGCTCAGACTCTGCTTCTCTGCCCCCAGCCAAGCTTATAGGCCTGCAGAGTGTCTAGTTTTGAAGATACAGACTCTGCTAAGCAAAAGTGAACAGGGCCAAACTGGGCTTATTTCGCTGTGAAAGTGACATTTAGGCACGGAGTTGGAAAACCTTGTCTGAACCCCTCCATCCTTCCTGTAGCTGCTCAGACTCTGCTTCTCTGCCCCCAGCCAAGCTTATAGGCCTGCAGAGTGTCTAGTTTTGAAGATACAGACTCTGCTAAGCAAAAGTGAACAGGGCCAAACTGGGCTTATTTCGCTGTGAAAGTGACATTTAGGCACGGAGTTGGAAAACCTTGTCTGAACCCCTCCATCCTTCCTGTAGCTGCTCAGACTCTGCTTCTCTGCCCCCAGCCAAGCTTATAGGCCTGCAGAGTGTCTAGTTTTGAAGATACAGACTCTGCTAAGCAAAAGTGAACAGGGCCAAACTGGGCTTATTTCGCTGTGAAAGTGACATTTAGGCACGGAGTTGGAAAACCTTGTCTGAACCCCTCCATCCTTCCTGTAGCTGCTCAGACTCTGCTTCTCTGCCCCCAGCCAAGCTTATAGGCCTGCAGAGTGTCTAGTTTTGAAGATACAGACTCTGCTAAGCAAAAGTGAACAGGGCCAAACTGGGCTTATTTCGCTGTGAAAGTGACATTTAGGCACGGAGTTGGAAAACCTTGTCTGAACCCCTCCATCCTTCCTGTAGCTGCTCAGACTCTGCTTCTCTGCCCCCAGCCAAGCTTATAGGCCTGCAGAGTGTCTAGTTTTGAAGATACAGACTCTGCTAAGCAAAAGTGAACAGGGCCAAACTGGGCTTATTTCGCTGTGAAAGTGACATTTAGGCACGGAGTTGGAAAACCTTGTCTGAACCCCTCCATCCTTCCTGTAGCTGCTCAGACTCTGCTTCTCTGCCCCCAGCCAAGCTTATAGGCCTGCAGAGTGTCTAGTTTTGAAGATACAGACTCTGCTAAGCAAAAGTGAACAGGGCCAAACTGGGCTTATTTCGCTGTGAAAGTGACATTTAGGCACGGAGTTGGAAAACCTTGTCTGAACCCCTCCATCCTTCCTGTAGCTGCTCAGACTCTGCTTCTCTGCCCCCAGCCAAGCTTATAGGCCTGCAGAGTGTCTAGTTTTGAAGATACAGACTCTGCTAAGCAAAAGTGAACAGGGCCAAACTGGGCTTATTTCGCTGTGAAAGTGACATTTAGGCACGGAGTTGGAAAACCTTGTCTGAACCCCTCCATCCTTCCTGTAGCTGCTCAGACTCTGCTTCTCTGCCCCCAGCCAAGCTTATAGGCCTGCAGAGTGTCTAGTTTTGAAGATACAGACTCTGCTAAGCAAAAGTGAACAGGGCCAAACTGGGCTTATTTCGCTGTGAAAGTGACATTTAGGCACGGAGTTGGAAAACCTTGTCTGAACCCCTCCATCCTTCCTGTAGCTGCTCAGACTCTGCTTCTCTGCCCCCAGCCAAGCTTATAGGCCTGCAGAGTGTCTAGTTTTGAAGATACAGACTCTGCTAAGCAAAAGTGAACAGGGCCAAACTGGGCTTATTTCGCTGTGAAAGTGACATTTAGGCACGGAGTTGGAAAACCTTGTCTGAACCCCTCCATCCTTCCTGTAGCTGCTCAGACTCTGCTTCTCTGCCCCCAGCCAAGCTTATAGGCCTGCAGAGTGTCTAGTTTTGAAGATACAGACTCTGCTAAGCAAAAGTGAACAGGGCCAAACTGGGCTTATTTCGCTGTGAAAGTGACATTTAGGCACGGAGTTGGAAAACCTTGTCTGAACCCCTCCATCCTTCCTGTAGCTGCTCAGACTCTGCTTCTCTGCCCCCAGCCAAGCTTATAGGCCTGCAGAGTGTCTAGTTTTGAAGATACAGACTCTGCTAAGCAAAAGTGAACAGGGCCAAACTGGGCTTATTTCGCTGTGAAAGTGACATTTAGGCACGGAGTTGGAAAACCTTGTCTGAACCCCTCCATCCTTCCTGTAGCTGCTCAGACTCTGCTTCTCTGCCCCCAGCCAAGCTTATAGGCCTGCAGAGTGTCTAGTTTTGAAGATACAGACTCTGCTAAGCAAAAGTGAACAGGGCCAAACTGGGCTTATTTCGCTGTGAAAGTGACATTTAGGCACGGAGTTGGAAAACCTTGTCTGAACCCCTCCATCCTTCCTGTAGCTGCTCAGACTCTGCTTCTCTGCCCCCAGCCAAGCTTATAGGCCTGCAGAGTGTCTAGTTTTGAAGATACAGACTCTGCTAAGCAAAAGTGAACAGGGCCAAACTGGGCTTATTTCGCTGTGAAAGTGACATCGAAATTTCACAGCGAAATAAGCCCAGTTTGGCCCTGTTCACTTTTGCTTAGCAGAGTCTGTATCTTCAAAACTAGACACTCTGCAGGCCTATAAGCTTGGCTGGGGGCAGAGAAGCAGAGTCTGAGCAGCTACAGGAAGGATGGAGGGGTTCAGACAAGGTTTTCCAACTCCGTGCCTAAATGTCACTTTCACAGCGAAATAAGCCCAGTTTGGCCCTGTTCACTTTTGCTTAGCAGAGTCTGTATCTTCAAAACTAGACACTCTGCAGGCCTATAAGCTTGGCTGGGGGCAGAGAAGCAGAGTCTGAGCAGCTACAGGAAGGATGGAGGGGTTCAGACAAGGTTTTCCAACTCCGTGCCTAAATGTCACTTTCACAGCGAAATAAGCCCAGTTTGGCCCTGTTCACTTTTGCTTAGCAGAGTCTGTATCTTCAAAACTAGACACTCTGCAGGCCTATAAGCTTGGCTGGGGGCAGAGAAGCAGAGTCTGAGCAGCTACAGGAAGGATGGAGGGGTTCAGACAAGGTTTTCCAACTCCGTGCCTAAATGTCACTTTCACAGCGAAATAAGCCCAGTTTGGCCCTGTTCACTTTTGCTTAGCAGAGTCTGTATCTTCAAAACTAGACACTCTGCAGGCCTATAAGCTTGGCTGGGGGCAGAGAAGCAGAGTCTGAGCAGCTACAGGAAGGATGGAGGGGTTCAGACAAGGTTTTCCAACTCCGTGCCTAAATGTCACTTTCACAGCGAAATAAGCCCAGTTTGGCCCTGTTCACTTTTGCTTAGCAGAGTCTGTATCTTCAAAACTAGACACTCTGCAGGCCTATAAGCTTGGCTGGGGGCAGAGAAGCAGAGTCTGAGCAGCTACAGGAAGGATGGAGGGGTTCAGACAAGGTTTTCCAACTCCGTGCCTAAATGTCACTTTCACAGCGAAATAAGCCCAGTTTGGCCCTGTTCACTTTTGCTTAGCAGAGTCTGTATCTTCAAAACTAGACACTCTGCAGGCCTATAAGCTTGGCTGGGGGCAGAGAAGCAGAGTCTGAGCAGCTACAGGAAGGATGGAGGGGTTCAGACAAGGTTTTCCAACTCCGTGCCTAAATGTCACTTTCACAGCGAAATAAGCCCAGTTTGGCCCTGTTCACTTTTGCTTAGCAGAGTCTGTATCTTCAAAACTAGACACTCTGCAGGCCTATAAGCTTGGCTGGGGGCAGAGAAGCAGAGTCTGAGCAGCTACAGGAAGGATGGAGGGGTTCAGACAAGGTTTTCCAACTCCGTGCCTAAATGTCACTTTCACAGCGAAATAAGCCCAGTTTGGCCCTGTTCACTTTTGCTTAGCAGAGTCTGTATCTTCAAAACTAGACACTCTGCAGGCCTATAAGCTTGGCTGGGGGCAGAGAAGCAGAGTCTGAGCAGCTACAGGAAGGATGGAGGGGTTCAGACAAGGTTTTCCAACTCCGTGCCTAAATGTCACTTTCACAGCGAAATAAGCCCAGTTTGGCCCTGTTCACTTTTGCTTAGCAGAGTCTGTATCTTCAAAACTAGACACTCTGCAGGCCTATAAGCTTGGCTGGGGGCAGAGAAGCAGAGTCTGAGCAGCTACAGGAAGGATGGAGGGGTTCAGACAAGGTTTTCCAACTCCGTGCCTAAATGTCACTTTCACAGCGAAATAAGCCCAGTTTGGCCCTGTTCACTTTTGCTTAGCAGAGTCTGTATCTTCAAAACTAGACACTCTGCAGGCCTATAAGCTTGGCTGGGGGCAGAGAAGCAGAGTCTGAGCAGCTACAGGAAGGATGGAGGGGTTCAGACAAGGTTTTCCAACTCCGTGCCTAAATGTCACTTTCACAGCGAAATAAGCCCAGTTTGGCCCTGTTCACTTTTGCTTAGCAGAGTCTGTATCTTCAAAACTAGACACTCTGCAGGCCTATAAGCTTGGCTGGGGGCAGAGAAGCAGAGTCTGAGCAGCTACAGGAAGGATGGAGGGGTTCAGACAAGGTTTTCCAACTCCGTGCCTAAATGTCACTTTCACAGCGAAATAAGCCCAGTTTGGCCCTGTTCACTTTTGCTTAGCAGAGTCTGTATCTTCAAAACTAGACACTCTGCAGGCCTATAAGCTTGGCTGGGGGCAGAGAAGCAGAGTCTGAGCAGCTACAGGAAGGATGGAGGGGTTCAGACAAGGTTTTCCAACTCCGTGCCTAAATGTCACTTTCACAGCGAAATAAGCCCAGTTTGGCCCTGTTCACTTTTGCTTAGCAGAGTCTGTATCTTCAAAACTAGACACTCTGCAGGCCTATAAGCTTGGCTGGGGGCAGAGAAGCAGAGTCTGAGCAGCTACAGGAAGGATGGAGGGGTTCAGACAAGGTTTTCCAACTCCGTGCCTAAATGTCACTTTCACAGCGAAATAAGCCCAGTTTGGCCCTGTTCACTTTTGCTTAGCAGAGTCTGTATCTTCAAAACTAGACACTCTGCAGGCCTATAAGCTTGGCTGGGGGCAGAGAAGCAGAGTCTGAGCAGCTACAGGAAGGATGGAGGGGTTCAGACAAGGTTTTCCAACTCCGTGCCTAAATGTCACTTTCACAGCGAAATAAGCCCAGTTTGGCCCTGTTCACTTTTGCTTAGCAGAGTCTGTATCTTCAAAACTAGACACTCTGCAGGCCTATAAGCTTGGCTGGGGGCAGAGAAGCAGAGTCTGAGCAGCTACAGGAAGGATGGAGGGGTTCAGACAAGGTTTTCCAACTCCGTGCCTAAATGTCACTTTCACAGCGAAATAAGCCCAGTTTGGCCCTGTTCACTTTTGCTTAGCAGAGTCTGTATCTTCAAAACTAGACACTCTGCAGGCCTATAAGCTTGGCTGGGGGCAGAGAAGCAGAGTCTGAGCAGCTACAGGAAGGATGGAGGGGTTCAGACAAGGTTTTCCAACTCCGTGCCTAAATGTCACTTTCACAGCGAAATAAGCCCAGTTTGGCCCTGTTCACTTTTGCTTAGCAGAGTCTGTATCTTCAAAACTAGACACTCTGCAGGCCTATAAGCTTGGCTGGGGGCAGAGAAGCAGAGTCTGAGTAGCTACAGGAAGGATGGAGGGGTTCAGACAAGGTTTTCCAAGTCCGTGCCTAAATGTCACTTTCACAGCGAAATAAGCCCAGTTTGGCCCTGTTCACTTTTGCTTAGCAGAGTCTGTATCTTCAAAACTAGACACTCTGCAGGCCTATATCAGCCCAATATCAATATCAGCCCAATATCAACATCAGCCCAATATCAGCATCAGCCCAATATCAGCATCAGCCCAATATCAGCATCAGCCCAATATCAGCATCAGCCCAATATCAGCATCAGCCCAATATCAGCATCAGCCCAATATCAGCATCAGCCCAATATCAGCATCAGCCCAATATCAGCATCAGCCCAATATCAGCATCAGCCCAATATCAGCATCAGCCCAATATCAGCATCAGCCCAATATCAGCATCAGCCCAATATCAGCATCAGCCCAATATCAGCATCAGCCCAATATCAGCATCAGCCCAATATCAGCATCAGCCCAATATCAGCATCAGCCCAATATCAGCATCAGCCCAATATCAGCATCAGCCCAATATCAGCATCAGCCCAATATCAGCATCAGCCCAATATCAGCATCAGCCCAATATCAGCATCAGCCCAATATCAGCATCAGCCCAATATCAGCATCAGCCCAATATCAGCATCAGCCCAATATCAGCATCAGCCCAATATCAGCATCAGCCCAATATCAGCATCAGCCCAATATCAGCATCAGCCCAATATCAGCATCAGCCCAATATCAGCATCAGCCCAATATCAGCATCAGCCCAATATCAGCATCAGCCCAATATCAGCATCAGCCCAATATCAGCATCAGCCCAATATCAGCATCAGCCCAATATCAGCATCAGCCCAATATCAGCATCAGCCCAATATCAGCATCAGCCCAATATCAGCATCAGCCCAATATCAGCATCAGCCCAATATCAGCATCAGCCCAATATCAGCATCAGCCCAATATCAGCATCAGCCCAATATCAGCATCAGCCCAATATCAGCATCAGCCCAATATCAGCATCAGCCCAATATCAGCATCAGCCCAATATCAGCATCAGCCCAATATCAGCATCAGCCCAATATCAGCATCAGCCCAATATCAGCATCAGCCCAATATCAGCATCAGCCCAATATCAGCATCAGCCCAATATCAGCATCAGCCCAATATCAGCATCAGCCCAATATCAGCATCAGCCCAATATCAGCATCAGCCCAATATCAGCATCAGCCCAATATCAGCATCAGCCCAATATCAGCATCAGCCCAATATCAGCATCAGCCCAATATCAGCATCAGCCCAATATCAGCATCAGCCCAATATCAGCATCAGCCCAATATCAGCATCAGCCCAATATCAGCATCAGCCCAATATCAGCATCAGCCCAATATCAGCATCAGCCCAATATCAGCATCAGCCCAATATCAGCATCAGCCCAATATCAGCATCAGCCCAATATCAGCATCAGCCCAATATCAGCATCAGCCCAATATCAGCATCAGCCCAATATCAGCATCAGCCCAATATCAGCATCAGCCCAATATCAGCATCAGCCCAATATCAGCATCAGCCCAATATCAGCATCAGCCCAATATCAGCATCAGCCCAATATCAGCATCAGCCCAATATCAGCATCAGCCCAATATCAGCATCAGCCCAATATCAGCATCAGCCCAATATCAGCATCAGCCCAATATCAGCATCAGCCCAATATCAGCATCAGCCCAATATCAGCATCAGCCCAATATCAGCATCAGCCCAATATCAGCATCAGCCCAATATCAGCATCAGCCCAATATCAGCATCAGCCCAATATCAGCATCAGCCCAATATCAGCATCAGCCCAATATCAGCATCAGCCCAATATCAGCATCAGCCCAATATCAGCATCAGCCCAATATCAGCATCAGCCCAATATCAGCATCAGCCCAATATCAGCATCAGCCCAATATCAGCATCAGCCCAATATCAGCATCAGCTGATATTATATCATATTGGGCTGCTTCTCTGCCCCCAGCCAAGCTTATAGGCCTGCAGAGTGTCTAGGGCTGATGCTGATATTGGGCTGATGCTGATATTGGGCTGATGCTGATATTGGGCTGATGCTGATATTGGGCTGATGCTGATATTGGGCTGATGCTGATATTGGGCTGATGCTGATATTGGGCTGATGCTGATATTGGGCTGATGCTGATATTGGGCTGATGCTGATATTGGGCTGATGCTGATATTGGGCTGATGCTGATATTGGGCTGATGCTGATATTGGGCTGATGCTGATATTGGGCTGATGCTGATATTGGGCTGATGCTGATATTGGGCTGATGCTGATATTGGGCTGATGCTGATATTGGGCTGATGCTGATATTGGGCTGATGCTGATATTGGGCTGATGCTGATATTGGGCTGATGCTGATATTGGGCTGATGCTGATATTGGGCTGATGCTGATATTGGGCTGATGCTGATATTGGGCTGATGCTGATATTGGGCTGATGCTGATATTGGGCTGATGCTGATATTGGGCTGATGCTGATATTGGGCTGATGCTGATATTGGGCTGATGCTGATATTGGGCTGATGCTGATATTGGGCTGATGCTGATATTGGGCTGATGCTGATATTGGGCTGATGCTGATATTGGGCTGATGCTGATATTGGGCTGATGCTGATATTGGGCTGATGCTGATATTGGGCTGATGCTGATATTGGGCTGATGCTGATATTGGGCTGATGCTGATATTGGGCTGATGCTGATATTGGGCTGATGCTGATATTGGGCTGATGCTGATATTGGGCTGATGCTGATATTGGGCTGATGCTGATATTGGGCTGATGCTGATATTGGGCTGATGCTGATATTGGGCTGATGCTGATATTGGGCTGATGCTGATATTGGGCTGATGCTGATATTGGGCTGATGCTGATATTGGGCTGATGCTGATATTGGGCTGATGCTGATATTGGGCTGATGCTGATATTGGGCTGATGCTGATATTGGGCTGATGCTGATATTGGGCTGATGCTGATATTGGGCTGATGCTGATATTGGGCTGATGCTGATATTGGGCTGATGCTGATATTGGGCTGATGCTGATATTGGGCTGATGCTGATATTGGGCTGATGCTGATATTGGGCTGATGCTGATATTGGGCTGATGCTGATATTGGGCTGATGCTGATATTGGGCTGATGCTGATATTGGGCTGATGCTGATATTGGGCTGATGCTGATATTGGGCTGATGCTGATATTGGGCTGATGCTGATATTGGGCTGATGCTGATATTGGGCTGATGCTGATATTGGGCTGATGCTGATATTGGGCTGATGCTGATATTGGGCTGATGCTGATATTGGGCTGATGCTGATATTGGGCTGATGCTGATATTGGGCTGATGCTGATATTGGGCTGATGCTGATATTGGGCTGATGCTGATATTGGGCTGATGCTGATATTGGGCTGATGCTGATATTGGGCTGATGCTGATATTGGGCTGATGCTGATATTGGGCTGATGCTGATATTGGGCTGATGCTGATATTGGGCTGATGCTGATATTGGGCTGATGCTGATATTGGGCTGATGCTGATATTGGGCTGATGCTGATATTGGGCTGATGCTGATATTGGGCTGATGCTGATATTGGGCTGATGCTGATATTGGGCTGATGCTGATATTGGGCTGATGCTGATATTGGGCTGATGCTGATATTGGGCTGATGCTGATATTGGGCTGATGCTGATATTGGGCTGATGCTGATATTGGGCTGATGCTGATATTGGGCTGATGCTGATATTGGGCTGATGCTGATATTGGGCTGATGCTGATATTGGGCTGATGCTGATATTGGGCTGATGCTGATATTGGGCTGATGCTGATATTGGGCTGATGCTGATATTGGGCTGATGCTGATATTGGGCTGATGCTGATATTGGGCTGATGCTGATATTGGGCTGATGCTGATATTGGGCTGATGCTGATATTGGGCTGATGCTGATATTGGGCTGATGCTGATATTGGGCTGATGCTGATATTGGGCTGATGCTGATATTGGGCTGATGCTGATATTGGGCTGATGCTGATATTGGGCTGATGCTGATATTGGGCTGATGCTGATATTGGGCTGATGCTGATATTGGGCTGATGCTGATATTGGGCTGATGCTGATATTGGGCTGATGCTGATATTGGGCTGATGCTGATATTGGGCTGATGCTGATATTGGGCTGATGCTGATATTGGGCTGATGCTGATATTGGGCTGATGCTGATATTGGGCTGATGCTGATATTGGGCTGATGCTGATATTGGGCTGATGCTGATATTGGGCTGATGCTGATATTGGGCTGATGCTGATATTGGGCTGATGCTGATATTGGGCTGATGCTGATATTGGGCTGATGCTGATATTGGGCTGATGCTGATATTGGGCTGATGCTGATATTGGGCTGATGCTGATATTGGGCTGATGCTGATATTGGGCTGATGCTGATATTGGGCTGATGCTGATATTGGGCTGATGCTGATATTGGGCTGATGCTGATATTGGGCTGATGCTGATATTGGGCTGATGCTGATATTGGGCTGATGCTGATATTGGGCTGATGCTGATATTGGGCTGATGCTGATATTGGGCTGATGCTGATATTGGGCTGATGCTGATATTGGGCTGATGCTGATATTGGGCTGATGCTGATATTGGGCTGATGCTGATATTGGGCTGATGCTGATATTGGGCTGATGCTGATATTGGGCTGATGCTGATATTGGGCTGATGCTGATATTGGGCTGATGCTGATATTGGGCTGATGCTGATATTGGGCTGATGCTGATATTGGGCTGATGCTGATATTGGGCTGATGCTGATATTGGGCTGATGCTGATATTGGGCTGATGCTGATATTGGGCTGATGCTGATATTGGGCTGATGCTGATATTGGGCTGATGCTGATATTGGGCTGATGCTGATATTGGGCTGATGCTGATATTGGGCTGATGCTGATATTGGAAACCTTGTCTGAACCCCTCCATCCTTCCTGTAGCTGCTCAGACTCTGCTTCTCTGCCCCCAGCCAAGCTTATAGGCCTGCAGAGTGTCTAGTTTTGAAGATACAGACTCTGCTAAGCAAAAGTGAACAGGGCCAAACTGGGCTTATTTCGCTGTGAAAGTGACATTTAGGCACGGAGTTGGAAAACCTTGTCTGAACCCCTCCATCCTTCCTGTAGCTGCTCAGACTCTGCTTCTCTGCCCCCAGCCAAGCTTATAGGCCTGCAGAGTGTCTAGTTTTGAAGATACAGACTCTGCTAAGCAAAAGTGAACAGGGCCAAACTGGGCTTATTTCGCTGTGAAAGTGACATTTAGGCACGGAGTTGGAAAACCTTGTCTGAACCCCTCCATCCTTCCTGTAGCTGCTCAGACTCTGCTTCTCTGCCCCCAGCCAAGCTTATAGGCCTGCAGAGTGTCTAGTTTTGAAGATACAGACTCTGCTAAGCAAAAGTGAACAGGGCCAAACTGGGCTTATTTCGCTGTGAAAGTGACATTTAGGCACGGAGTTGGAAAACCTTGTCTGAACCCCTCCATCCTTCCTGTAGCTGCTCAGACTCTGCTTCTCTGCCCCCAGCCAAGCTTATAGGCCTGCAGAGTGTCTAGTTTTGAAGATACAGACTCTGCTAAGCAAAAGTGAACAGGGCCAAACTGGGCTTATTTCGCTGTGAAAGTGACATTTAGGCACGGAGTTGGAAAACCTTGTCTGAACCCCTCCATCCTTCCTCTAGCTGCTCAGACTCTGCTTCTCTGCCCCCAGCCAAGCTTATAGGCCTGCAGAGTGTCTAGTTTTGAAGATACAGACTCTGCTAAGCAAAAGTGAACAGGGCCAAACTGGGCTTATTTCGCTGTGAAAGTGACATTTAGGCACGGAGTTGGAAAACCTTGTCTGAACCCCTCCATCCTTCCTGTAGCTGCTCAGACTCTGCTTCTCTGCCCCCAGCCAAGCTTATAGGCCTGCAGAGTGTCTAGTTTTGAAGATACAGACTCTGCTAAGCAAAAGTGAACAGGGCCAAACTGGGCTTATTTCGCTGTGAAAGTGACATTTAGGCACGGAGTTGGAAAACCTTGTCTGAACCCCTCCATCCTTCCTGTAGCTGCTCAGACTCTGCTTCTCTGCCCCCAGCCAAGCTTATAGGCCTGCAGAGTGTCTAGTTTTGAAGATACAGACTCTGCTAAGCAAAAGTGAACAGGGCCAAACTGGGCTTATTTCGCTGTGAAAGTGACATTTAGGCACGGAGTTGGAAAACCTTGTCTGAACCCCTCCATCCTTCCTGTAGCTGCTCAGACTCTGCTTCTCTGCCCCCAGCCAAGCTTATAGGCCTGCAGAGTGTCTAGTTTTGAAGATACAGACTCTGCTAAGCAAAAGTGAACAGGGCCAAACTGGGCTTATTTCGCTGTGAAAGTGACATTTAGGCACGGAGTTGGAAAACCTTGTCTGAACCCCTCCATCCTTCCTGTAGCTGCTCAGACTCTGCTTCTCTGCCCCCAGCCAAGCTTATAGGCCTGCAGAGTGTCTAGTTTTGAAGATACAGACTCTGCTAAGCAAAAGTGAACAGGGCCAAACTGGGCTTATTTCGCTGTGAAAGTGACATTTAGGCACGGAGTTGGAAAACCTTGTCTGAACCCCTCCATCCTTCCTGTAGCTGCTCAGACTCTGCTTCTCTGCCCCCAGCCAAGCTTATAGGCCTGCAGAGTGTCTAGTTTTGAAGATACAGACTCTGCTAAGCAAAAGTGAACAGGGCCAAACTGGGCTTATTTCGCTGTGAAATTTCGATGTCACTTTCACAGCGAAATAAGCCCAGTTTGGCCCTGTTCACTTTTGCTTAGCAGAGTCTGTATCTTCAAAACTAGACACTCTGCAGGCCTATAAGCTTGGCTGGGGGCAGAGAAGCAGAGTCTGAGCAGCTACAGGAAGGATGGAGGGGTTCAGACAAGGTTTTCCAACTCCGTGCCTAAATGTCACTTTCACAGCGAAATAAGCCCAGTTTGGCCCTGTTCACTTTTGCTTAGCAGAGTCTGTATCTTCAAAACTAGACACTCTGCAGGCCTATAAGCTTGGCTGGGGGCAGAGAAGCAGAGTCTGAGCAGCTACAGGAAGGATGGAGGGGTTCAGACAAGGTTTTCCAACTCCGTGCCTAAATGTCACTTTCACAGCGAAATAAGCCCAGTTTGGCCCTGTTCACTTTTGCTTAGCAGAGTCTGTATCTTCAAAACTAGACACTCTGCAGGCCTATAAGCTTGGCTGGGGGCAGAGAAGCAGAGTCTGAGCAGCTACAGGAAGGATGGAGGGGTTCAGACAAGGTTTTCCAACTCCGTGCCTAAATGTCACTTTCACAGCGAAATAAGCCCAGTTTGGCCCTGTTCACTTTTGCTTAGCAGAGTCTGTATCTTCAAAACTAGACACTCTGCAGGCCTATAAGCTTGGCTGGGGGCAGAGAAGCAGAGTCTGAGCAGCTACAGGAAGGATGGAGGGGTTCAGACAAGGTTTTCCAACTCCGTGCCTAAATGTCACTTTCACAGCGAAATAAGCCCAGTTTGGCCCTGTTCACTTTTGCTTAGCAGAGTCTGTATCTTCAAAACTAGACACTCTGCAGGCCTATAAGCTTGGCTGGGGGCAGAGAAGCAGAGTCTGAGCAGCTACAGGAAGGATGGAGGGGTTCAGACAAGGTTTTCCAACTCCGTGCCTAAATGTCACTTTCACAGCGAAATAAGCCCAGTTTGGCCCTGTTCACTTTTGCTTAGCAGAGTCTGTATCTTCAAAACTAGACACTCTGCAGGCCTATAAGCTTGGCTGGGGGCAGAGAAGCAGAGTCTGAGCAGCTACAGGAAGGATGGAGGGGTTCAGACAAGGTTTTCCAACTCCGTGCCTAAATGTCACTTTCACAGCGAAATAAGCCCAGTTTGGCCCTGTTCACTTTTGCTTAGCAGAGTCTGTATCTTCAAAACTAGACACTCTGCAGGCCTATAAGCTTGGCTGGGGGCAGAGAAGCAGAGTCTGAGCAGCTACAGGAAGGATGGAGGGGTTCAGACAAGGTTTTCCAACTCCGTGCCTAAATGTCACTTTCACAGCGAAATAAGCCCAGTTTGGCCCTGTTCACTTTTGCTTAGCAGAGTCTGTATCTTCAAAACTAGACACTCTGCAGGCCTATAAGCTTGGCTGGGGGCAGAGAAGCAGAGTCTGAGCAGCTACAGGAAGGATGGAGGGGTTCAGACAAGGTTTTCCAACTCCGTGCCTAAATGTCACTTTCACAGCGAAATAAGCCCAGTTTGGCCCTGTTCACTTTTGCTTAGCAGAGTCTGTATCTTCAAAACTAGACACTCTGCAGGCCTATAAGCTTGGCTGGGGGCAGAGAAGCAGAGTCTGAGCAGCTACAGGAAGGATGGAGGGGTTCAGACAAGGTTTTCCAACTCCGTGCCTAAATGTCACTTTCACAGCGAAATAAGCCCAGTTTGGCCCTGTTCACTTTTGCTTAGCAGAGTCTGTATCTTCAAAACTAGACACTCTGCAGGCCTATAAGCTTGGCTGGGGGCAGAGAAGCAGAGTCTGAGCAGCTACAGGAAGGATGGAGGGGTTCAGACAAGGTTTTCCAACTCCGTGCCTAAATGTCACTTTCACAGCGAAATAAGCCCAGTTTGGCCCTGTTCACTTTTGCTTAGCAGAGTCTGTATCTTCAAAACTAGACACTCTGCAGGCCTATAAGCTTGGCTGGGGGCAGAGAAGCAGAGTCTGAGCAGCTACAGGAAGGATGGAGGGGTTCAGACAAGGTTTTCCAACTCCGTGCCTAAATGTCACTTTCACAGCGAAATAAGCCCAGTTTGGCCCTGTTCACTTTTGCTTAGCAGAGTCTGTATCTTCAAAACTAGACACTCTGCAGGCCTATAAGCTTGGCTGGGGGCAGAGAAGCAGAGTCTGAGCAGCTACAGGAAGGATGGAGGGGTTCAGACAAGGTTTTCCAACTCCGTGCCTAAATGTCACTTTCACAGCGAAATAAGCCCAGTTTGGCCCTGTTCACTTTTGCTTAGCAGAGTCTGTATCTTCAAAACTAGACACTCTGCAGGCCTATAAGCTTGGCTGGGGGCAGAGAAGCAGAGTCTGAGCAGCTACAGGAAGGATGGAGGGGTTCAGACAAGGTTTTCCAACTCCGTGCCTAAATGTCACTTTCACAGCGAAATAAGCCCAGTTTGGCCCTGTTCACTTTTGCTTAGCAGAGTCTGTATCTTCAAAACTAGACACTCTGCAGGCCTATAAGCTTGGCTGGGGGCAGAGAAGCAGAGTCTGAGCAGCTACAGGAAGGATGGAGGGGTTCAGACAAGGTTTTCCAACTCCGTGCCTAAATGTCACTTTCACAGCGAAATAAGCCCAGTTTGGCCCTGTTCACTTTTGCTTAGCAGAGTCTGTATCTTCAAAACTAGACACTCTGCAGGCCTATAAGCTTGGCTGGGGGCAGAGAAGCAGAGTCTGAGCAGCTACAGGAAGGATGGAGGGGTTCAGACAAGGTTTTCCAACTCCGTGCCTAAATGTCACTTTCACAGCGAAATAAGCCCAGTTTGGCCCTGTTCACTTTTGCTTAGCAGAGTCTGTATCTTCAAAACTAGACACTCTGCAGGCCTATAAGCTTGGCTGGGGGCAGAGAAGCAGAGTCTGAGCAGCTACAGGAAGGATGGAGGGGTTCAGACAAGGTTTTCCAACTCCGTGCCTAAATGTCACTTTCACAGCGAAATAAGCCCAGTTTGGCCCTGTTCACTTTTGCTTAGCAGAGTCTGTATCTTCAAAACTAGACACTCTGCAGGCCTATAAGCTTGGCTGGGGGCAGAGAAGCAGAGTCTGAGCAGCTACAGGAAGGATGGAGGGGTTCAGACAAGGTTTTCCAACTCCGTGCCTAAATGTCACTTTCACAGCGAAATAAGCCCAGTTTGGCCCTGTTCACTTTTGCTTAGCAGAGTCTGTATCTTCAAAACTAGACACTCTGCAGGCCTATAAGCTTGGCTGGGGGCAGAGAAGCAGAGTCTGAGCAGCTACAGGAAGGATGGAGGGGTTCAGACAAGGTTTTCCAACTCCGTGCCTAAATGTCACTTTCACAGCGAAATAAGCCCAGTTTGGCCCTGTTCACTTTTGCTTAGCAGAGTCTGTATCTTCAAAACTAGACACTCTGCAGGCCTATAAGCTTGGCTGGGGGCAGAGAAGCAGAGTCTGAGCAGCTACAGGAAGGATGGAGGGGTTCAGACAAGGTTTTCCAACTCCGTGCCTAAATGTCACTTTCACAGCGAAATAAGCCCAGTTTGGCCCTGTTCACTTTTGCTTAGCAGAGTCTGTATCTTCAAAACTAGACACTCTGCAGGCCTATAAGCTTGGCTGGGGGCAGAGAAGCAGAGTCTGAGCAGCTACAGGAAGGATGGAGGGGTTCAGACAAGGTTTTCCAACTCCGTGCCTAAATGTCACTTTCACAGCGAAATAAGCCCAGTTTGGCCCTGTTCACTTTTGCTTAGCAGAGTCTGTATCTTCAAAACTAGACACTCTGCAGGCCTATAAGCTTGGCTGGGGGCAGAGAAGCAGAGTCTGAGCAGCTACAGGAAGGATGGAGGGGTTCAGACAAGGTTTTCCAACTCCGTGCCTAAATGTCACTTTCACAGCGAAATAAGCCCAGTTTGGCCCTGTTCACTTTTGCTTAGCAGAGTCTGTATCTTCAAAACTAGACACTCTGCAGGCCTATAAGCTTGGCTGGGGGCAGAGAAGCAGAGTCTGAGCAGCTACAGGAAGGATGGAGGGGTTCAGACAAGGTTTTCCAAGTCCGTGCCTAAATGTCACTTTCACAGCGAAATAAGCCCAGTTTGGCCCTGTTCACTTTTGCTTAGCAGAGTCTGTATCTTCAAAACTAGACACTCTGCAGGCCTATATCAGCCCAATATCAATATCAGCCCAATATCAATATCAGCCCAATATCAGCATCAGCCCAATATCAGCATCAGCCCAATATCAGCATCAGCCCAATATCAGCATCAGCCCAATATCAGCATCAGCCCAATATCAGCATCAGCCCAATATCAGCATCAGCCCAATATCAGCATCAGCCCAATATCAGCATCAGCCCAATATCAGCATCAGCCCAATATCAGCATCAGCCCAATATCAGCATCAGCCCAATATCAGCATCAGCCCAATATCAGCATCAGCCCAATATCAGCATCAGCCCAATATCAGCATCAGCCCAATATCAGCATCAGCCCAATATCAGCATCAGCCCAATATCAGCATCAGCCCAATATCAGCATCAGCCCAATATCAGCATCAGCCCAATATCAGCATCAGCCCAATATCAGCATCAGCCCAATATCAGCATCAGCCCAATATCAGCATCAGCCCAATATCAGCATCAGCCCAATATCAGCATCAGCCCAATATCAGCATCAGCCCAATATCAGCATCAGCCCAATATCAGCATCAGCCCAATATCAGCATCAGCCCAATATCAGCATCAGCCCAATATCAGCATCAGCCCAATATCAGCATCAGCCCAATATCAGCATCAGCCCAATATCAGCATCAGCCCAATATCAGCATCAGCCCAATATCAGCATCAGCCCAATATCAGCATCAGCCCAATATCAGCATCAGCCCAATATCAGCATCAGCCCAATATCAGCATCAGCCCAATATCAGCATCAGCCCAATATCAGCATCAGCCCAATATCAGCATCAGCCCAATATCAGCATCAGCCCAATATCAGCATCAGCCCAATATCAGCATCAGCCCAATATCAGCATCAGCCCAATATCAGCATCAGCCCAATATCAGCATCAGCCCAATATCAGCATCAGCCCAATATCAGCATCAGCCCAATATCAGCATCAGCCCAATATCAGCATCAGCCCAATATCAGCATCAGCCCAATATCAGCATCAGCCCAATATCAGCATCAGCCCAATATCAGCATCAGCCCAATATCAGCATCAGCCCAATATCAGCATCAGCCCAATATCAGCATCAGCCCAATATCAGCATCAGCCCAATATCAGCATCAGCCCAATATCAGCATCAGCCCAATATCAGCATCAGCCCAATATCAGCATCAGCCCAATATCAGCATCAGCCCAATATCAGCATCAGCCCAATATCAGCATCAGCCCAATATCAGCATCAGCCCAATATCAGCATCAGCCCAATATCAGCATCAGCCCAATATCAGCATCAGCCCAATATCAGCATCAGCCCAATATCAGCATCAGCCCAATATCAGCATCAGCCCAATATCAGCATCAGCCCAATATCAGCATCAGCCCAATATCAGCATCAGCCCAATATCAGCATCAGCCCAATATCAGCATCAGCCCAATATCAGCATCAGCCCTAGACACTCTGCAGGCCTATAAGCTTGGCTGGGGGCAGAGATGCAGCCCAATATGATATAATATCAGCTGATGCTGATATTGGGCTGATGCTGATATTGGGCTGATGCTGATATTGGGCTGATGCTGATATTGGGCTGATGCTGATATTGGGCTGATGCTGATATTGGGCTGATGCTGATATTGGGCTGATGCTGATATTGGGCTGATGCTGATATTGGGCTGATGCTGATATTGGGCTGATGCTGATATTGGGCTGATGCTGATATTGGGCTGATGCTGATATTGGGCTGATGCTGATATTGGGCTGATGCTGATATTGGGCTGATGCTGATATTGGGCTGATGCTGATATTGGGCTGATGCTGATATTGGGCTGATGCTGATATTGGGCTGATGCTGATATTGGGCTGATGCTGATATTGGGCTGATGCTGATATTGGGCTGATGCTGATATTGGGCTGATGCTGATATTGGGCTGATGCTGATATTGGGCTGATGCTGATATTGGGCTGATGCTGATATTGGGCTGATGCTGATATTGGGCTGATGCTGATATTGGGCTGATGCTGATATTGGGCTGATGCTGATATTGGGCTGATGCTGATATTGGGCTGATGCTGATATTGGGCTGATGCTGATATTGGGCTGATATTGATATTGGGCTGATATTGATATTGGGCTGATATAGGCCTGCAGAGTGTCTAGTTTTGAAGATACAGACTCTGCTAAGCAAAAGTGAACAGGGCCAAACTGGGCTTATTTCGCTGTGAAAGTGACATTTAGGCACGGACTTGGAAAACCTTGTCTGAACCCCTCCATCCTTCCTGTAGCTGCTCAGACTCTGCTTCTCTGCCCCCAGCCAAGCTTATAGGCCTGCAGAGTGTCTAGTTTTGAAGATACAGACTCTGCTAAGCAAAAGTGAACAGGGCCAAACTGGGCTTATTTCGCTGTGAAAGTGACATTTAGGCACGGAGTTGGAAAACCTTGTCTGAACCCCTCCATCCTTCCTGTAGCTGCTCAGACTCTGCTTCTCTGCCCCCAGCCAAGCTTATAGGCCTGCAGAGTGTCTAGTTTTGAAGATACAGACTCTGCTAAGCAAAAGTGAACAGGGCCAAACTGGGCTTATTTCGCTGTGAAAGTGACATTTAGGCACGGAGTTGGAAAACCTTGTCTGAACCCCTCCATCCTTCCTGTAGCTGCTCAGACTCTGCTTCTCTGCCCCCAGCCAAGCTTATAGGCCTGCAGAGTGTCTAGTTTTGAAGATACAGACTCTGCTAAGCAAAAGTGAACAGGGCCAAACTGGGCTTATTTCGCTGTGAAAGTGACATTTAGGCACGGAGTTGGAAAACCTTGTCTGAACCCCTCCATCCTTCCTGTAGCTGCTCAGACTCTGCTTCTCTGCCCCCAGCCAAGCTTATAGGCCTGCAGAGTGTCTAGTTTTGAAGATACAGACTCTGCTAAGCAAAAGTGAACAGGGCCAAACTGGGCTTATTTCGCTGTGAAAGTGACATTTAGGCACGGAGTTGGAAAACCTTGTCTGAACCCCTCCATCCTTCCTGTAGCTGCTCAGACTCTGCTTCTCTGCCCCCAGCCAAGCTTATAGGCCTGCAGAGTGTCTAGTTTTGAAGATACAGACTCTGCTAAGCAAAAGTGAACAGGGCCAAACTGGGCTTATTTCGCTGTGAAAGTGACATTTAGGCACGGAGTTGGCAAACCTTGTCTGAACCCCTCCATCCTTCCTGTAGCTGCTCAGACTCTGCTTCTCTGCCCCCAGCCAAGCTTATAGGCCTGCAGAGTGTCTAGTTTTGAAGATACAGACTCTGCTAAGCAAAAGTGAACAGGGCCAAACTGGGCTTATTTCGCTGTGAAAGTGACATTTAGGCACGGAGTTGGAAAACCTTGTCTGAACCCCTCCATCCTTCCTGTAGCTGCTCAGACTCTGCTTCTCTGCCCCCAGCCAAGCTTATAGGCCTGCAGAGTGTCTAGTTTTGAAGATACAGACTCTGCTAAGCAAAAGTGAACAGGGCCAAACTGGGCTTATTTCGCTGTGAAAGTGACATTTAGGCACGGAGTTGGAAAACCTTGTCTGAACCCCTCCATCCTTCCTGTAGCTGCTCAGACTCTGCTTCTCTGCCCCCAGCCAAGCTTATAGGCCTGCAGAGTGTCTAGTTTTGAAGATACAGACTCTGCTAAGCAAAAGTGAACAGGGCCAAACTGGGCTTATTTCGCTGTGAAAGTGACATTTAGGCACGGAGTTGGAAAACCTTGTCTGAACCCCTCCATCCTTCCTGTAGCTGCTCAGACTCTGCTTCTCTGCCCCCAGCCAAGCTTATAGGCCTGCAGAGTGTCTAGTTTTGAAGATACAGACTCTGCTAAGCAAAAGTGAACAGGGCCAAACTGGGCTTATTTCGCTGTGAAAGTGACATTTAGGCACGGAGTTGGAAAACCTTGTCTGAACCCCTCCATCCTTCCTGTAGCTGCTCAGACTCTGCTTCTCTGCCCCCAGCCAAGCTTATAGGCCTGCAGAGTGTCTAGTTTTGAAGATACAGACTCTGCTAAGCAAAAGTGAACAGGGCCAAACTGGGCTTATTTCGCTGTGAAAGTGACATTTAGGCACGGAGTTGGAAAACCTTGTCTGAACCCCTCCATCCTTCCTGTAGCTGCTCAGACTCTGCTTCTCTGCCCCCAGCCAAGCTTATAGGCCTGCAGAGTGTCTAGTTTTGAAGATACAGACTCTGCTAAGCAAAAGTGAACAGGGCCAAACTGGGCTTATTTCGCTGTGAAAGTGACATTTAGGCACGGAGTTGGAAAACCTTGTCTGAACCCCTCCATCCTTCCTGTAGCTGCTCAGACTCTGCTTCTCTGCCCCCAGCCAAGCTTATAGGCCTGCAGAGTGTCTAGTTTTGAAGATACAGACTCTGCTAAGCAAAAGTGAACAGGGCCAAACTGGGCTTATTTCGCTGTGAAAGTGACATCGAAATTTCACAGCGAAATAAGCCCAGTTTGGCCCTGTTCACTTTTGCTTAGCAGAGTCTGTATCTTCAAAACTAGACACTCTGCAGGCCTATAAGCTTGGCTGGGGGCAGAGAAGCAGAGTCTGAGCAGCTACAGGAAGGATGGAGGGGTTCAGACAAGGTTTTCCAACTCCGTGCCTAAATGTCACTTTCACAGCGAAATAAGCCCAGTTTGGCCCTGTTCACTTTTGCTTAGCAGAGTCTGTATCTTCAAAACTAGACACTCTGCAGGCCTATAAGCTTGGCTGGGGGCAGAGAAGCAGAGTCTGAGCAGCTACAGGAAGGATGGAGGGGTTCAGACAAGGTTTTCCAACTCCGTGCCTAAATGTCACTTTCACAGCGAAATAAGCCCAGTTTGGCCCTGTTCACTTTTGCTTAGCAGAGTCTGTATCTTCAAAACTAGACACTCTGCAGGCCTATAAGCTTGGCTGGGGGCAGAGAAGCAGAGTCTGAGCAGCTACAGGAAGGATGGAGGGGTTCAGACAAGGTTTTCCAACTCCGTGCCTAAATGTCACTTTCACAGCGAAATAAGCCCAGTTTGGCCCTGTTCACTTTTGCTTAGCAGAGTCTGTATCTTCAAAACTAGACACTCTGCAGGCCTATAAGCTTGGCTGGGGGCAGAGAAGCAGAGTCTGAGCAGCTACAGGAAGGATGGAGGGGTTCAGACAAGGTTTTCCAACTCCGTGCCTAAATGTCACTTTCACAGCGAAATAAGCCCAGTTTGGCCCTGTTCACTTTTGCTTAGCAGAGTCTGTATCTTCAAAACTAGACACTCTGCAGGCCTATAAGCTTGGCTGGGGGCAGAGAAGCAGAGTCTGAGCAGCTACAGGAAGGATGGAGGGGTTCAGACAAGGTTTTCCAACTCCGTGCCTAAATGTCACTTTCACAGCGAAATAAGCCCAGTTTGGCCCTGTTCACTTTTGCTTAGCAGAGTCTGTATCTTCAAAACTAGACACTCTGCAGGCCTATAAGCTTGGCTGGGGGCAGAGAAGCAGAGTCTGAGCAGCTACAGGAAGGATGGAGGGGTTCAGACAAGGTTTTCCAACTCCGTGCCTAAATGTCACTTTCACAGCGAAATAAGCCCAGTTTGGCCCTGTTCACTTTTGCTTAGCAGAGTCTGTATCTTCAAAACTAGACACTCTGCAGGCCTATAAGCTTGGCTGGGGGCAGAGAAGCAGAGTCTGAGCAGCTACAGGAAGGATGGAGGGGTTCAGACAAGGTTTTCCAACTCCGTGCCTAAATGTCACTTTCACAGCGAAATAAGCCCAGTTTGGCCCTGTTCACTTTTGCTTAGCAGAGTCTGTATCTTCAAAACTAGACACTCTGCAGGCCTATAAGCTTGGCTGGGGGCAGAGAAGCAGAGTCTGAGCAGCTACAGGAAGGATGGAGGGGTTCAGACAAGGTTTTCCAACTCCGTGCCTAAATGTCACTTTCACAGCGAAATAAGCCCAGTTTGGCCCTGTTCACTTTTGCTTAGCAGAGTCTGTATCTTCAAAACTAGACACTCTGCAGGCCTATAAGCTTGGCTGGGGGCAGAGAAGCAGAGTCTGAGCAGCTACAGGAAGGATGGAGGGGTTCAGACAAGGTTTTCCAACTCCGTGCCTAAATGTCACTTTCACAGCGAAATAAGCCCAGTTTGGCCCTGTTCACTTTTGCTTAGCAGAGTCTGTATCTTCAAAACTAGACACTCTGCAGGCCTATAAGCTTGGCTGGGGGCAGAGAAGCAGAGTCTGAGCAGCTACAGGAAGGATGGAGGGGTTCAGACAAGGTTTTCCAACTCCGTGCCTAAATGTCACTTTCACAGCGAAATAAGCCCAGTTTGGCCCTGTTCACTTTTGCTTAGCAGAGTCTGTATCTTCAAAACTAGACACTCTGCAGGCCTATAAGCTTGGCTGGGGGCAGAGAAGCAGAGTCTGAGCAGCTACAGGAAGGATGGAGGGGTTCAGACAAGGTTTTCCAACTCCGTGCCTAAATGTCACTTTCACAGCGAAATAAGCCCAGTTTGGCCCTGTTCACTTTTGCTTAGCAGAGTCTGTATCTTCAAAACTAGACACTCTGCAGGCCTATAAGCTTGGCTGGGGGCAGAGAAGCAGAGTCTGAGCAGCTACAGGAAGGATGGAGGGGTTCAGACAAGGTTTTCCAACTCCGTGCCTAAATGTCACTTTCACAGCGAAATAAGCCCAGTTTGGCCCTGTTCACTTTTGCTTAGCAGAGTCTGTATCTTCAAAACTAGACACTCTGCAGGCCTATAAGCTTGGCTGGGGGCAGAGAAGCAGAGTCTGAGCAGCTACAGGAAGGATGGAGGGGTTCAGACAAGGTTTCCAATATCAGCATCAGCCCAATATCAGCATCAGCCCAATATCAGCATCAGCCCAATATCAGCATCAGCCCAATATCAGCATCAGCCCAATATCAGCATCAGCCCAATATCAGCATCAGCCCAATATCAGCATCAGCCCAATATCAGCATCAGCCCAATATCAGCATCAGCCCAATATCAGCATCAGCCCAATATCAGCATCAGCCCAATATCAGCATCAGCCCAATATCAGCATCAGCCCAATATCAGCATCAGCCCAATATCAGCATCAGCCCAATATCAGCATCAGCCCAATATCAGCATCAGCCGAATATCAGCATCAGCCCAATATCAGCATCAGCCCAATATCAGCATCAGCCCAATATCAGCATCAGCCCAATATCAGCATCAGCCCAATATCAGCATCAGCCCAATATCAGCATCAGCCCAATATCAGCATCAGCCCAATATCAGCATCAGCCCAATATCAGCATCATCAGCCCAATATCAGCATCAGCCCAATATCAGCATCAGCCCAATATCAGCATCAGCCCAATATCAGCATCAGCCCAATATCAGCATCAGCCCAATATCAGCATCAGCCCAATATCAGCATCAGCCCAATATCAGCATCAGCCCAATATCAGCATCAGCCCAATATCAGCATCAGCCCAATATCAGCATCAGCCCAATATCAGCATCAGCCCAATATCAGCATCAGCCCAATATCAGCATCAGCCCAATATCAGCATCAGCCCAATATCAGCATCAGCCCAATATCAGCATCAGCCCAATATCAGCATCAGCCCAATATCAGCATCAGCCCAATATCAGCATCAGCCCAATATCAGCATCAGCCCAATATCAGCATCAACCCAATATCAGCATCAGCCCAATATCAGCATCAGCCCAATATCAGCATCAGCCCAATATCAGCATCAGCCCAATATCAGCATCAGCCCAATATCAGCATCAGCCCAATATCAGCATCAGCCCAATATCAGCATCAGCCCAATATCAGCATCAGCCCAATATCAGCATCAGCCCAATATCAGCATCAGCCCAATATCAGCATCAGCCCAATATCAGCATCAGCCCAATATCAGCATCAGCCCAATATCAGCATCAGCCCAATATCAGCATCAGCCCAATATCAGCATCAGCCCTAGACACTCTGCAGGCCTATAAGCTTGGCTGGGGGCAGAGAAGCAGCCCAATATGATATAATATCAGCTGATGCTGATATTGGGCTGATGCTGATATTGGGCTGATGCTGATATTGGGCTGATGCTGATATTGGGCTGATGCTGATATTGGGCTGATGCTGATATTGGGCTGATGCTGATATTGGGCTGATGCTGATATTGGGCTGATGCTGATATTGGGCTGATGCTGATATTGGGCTGATGCTGATATTGGGCTGATGCTGATATTGGGCTGATGCTGATATTGGGCTGATGCTGATATTGGGCTGATGCTGATATTGGGCTGATGCTGATATTGGGCTGATGCTGATATTGGGCTGATGCTGATATTGGGCTGATGCTGATATTGGGCTGATGCTGATATTGGGCTGATGCTGATATTGGGCTGATGCTGATATTGGGCTGATGCTGATATTGGGCTGATGCTGATATTGGGCTGATGCTGATATTGGGCTGATGCTGATATTGGGCTGATGCTGATATTGGGCTGATGCTGATATTGGGCTGATGCTGATATTGGGCTGATGCTGATATTGGGCTGATGCTGATATTGGGCTGATGCTGATATTGGGCTGATGCTGATATTGGGCTGATGCTGATATTGGGCTGATGCTGATATTGGGCTGATGCTGATATTGGGCTGATGCTGATATTGGGCTGATGCTGATATTGGGCTGATGCTGATATTGGGCTGATGCTGATATTGGGCTGATGCTGATATTGGGCTGATGCTGATATTGGGCTGATGCTGATATTGGGCTGATGCTGATATTGGGCTGATGCTGATATTGGGCTGATGCTGATATTGGGCTGATGCTGATATTGGGCTGATGCTGATATTGGGCTGATGCTGATATTGGGCTGATGCTGATATTGGGCTGATGCTGATATTGGGCTGATGCTGATATTGGGCTGATGCTGATATTGGGCTGATGCTGATATTGGGCTGATGCTGATATTGGGCTGATGCTGATATTGGGCTGATGCTGATATTGGGCTGATGCTGATATTGGGCTGATGCTGATATTGGGCTGATGCTGATATTGGGCTGATGCTGATATTGGGCTGATGCTGATATTGGGCTGATGCTGATATTGGGCTGATGCTGATATTGGGCTGATGCTGATATTGGGCTGATGCTGATATTGGGCTGATGCTGATATTGGGCTGATGCTGATATTGGGCTGATGCTGATATTGGGCTGATGCTGATATTGGGCTGATGCTGATATTGGGCTGATGCTGATATTGGGCTGATGCTGATATTGGGCTGATGCTGATATTGGGCTGATGCTGATATTGGGCTGATGCTGATATTGGGCTGATGCTGATATTGGGCTGATGCTGATATTGGGCTGATGCTGATATTGGGCTGATGCTGATATTGGGCTGATGCTGATATTGGGCTGATGCTGATATTGGGCTGATGCTGATATTGGGCTGATGCTGATATTGGGCTGATGCTGATATTGGGCTGATGCTGATATTGGGCTGATGCTGATATTGGGCTGATGCTGATATTGGGCTGATGCTGATATTGGGCTGATGCTGATATTGGGCTGATATTGATATTGGGCTGATATTGATATTGGGCTGATATAGGCCTGCAGAGTGTCTAGTTTTGAAGATACAGACTCTGCTAAGCAAAAGTGAACAGGGCCAAACTGGGCTTATTTCGCTGTGAAAGTGACATTTAGGCACGGACTTGGAAAACCTTGTCTGAACCCCTCCATCCTTCCTGTAGCTGCTCAGACTCTGCTTCTCTGCCCCCAGCCAAGCTTATAGGCCTGCAGAGTGTCTAGTTTTGAAGATACAGACTCTGCTAAGCAAAAGTGAACAGGGCCAAACTGGGCTTATTTCGCTGTGAAAGTGACATTTAGGCACGGAGTTGGAAAACCTTGTCTGAACCCCTCCATCCTTCCTGTAGCTGCTCAGACTCTGCTTCTCTGCCCCCAGCCAAGCTTATAGGCCTGCAGAGTGTCTAGTTTTGAAGATACAGACTCTGCTAAGCAAAAGTGAACAGGGCCAAACTGGGCTTATTTCGCTGTGAAAGTGACATTTAGGCACGGAGTTGGAAAACCTTGTCTGAACCCCTCCATCCTTCCTGTAGCTGCTCAGACTCTGCTTCTCTGCCCCCAGCCAAGCTTATAGGCCTGCAGAGTGTCTAGTTTTGAAGATACAGACTCTGCTAAGCAAAAGTGAACAGGGCCAAACTGGGCTTATTTCGCTGTGAAAGTGACATTTAGGCACGGAGTTGGAAAACCTTGTCTGAACCCCTCCATCCTTCCTGTAGCTGCTCAGACTCTGCTTCTCTGCCCCCAGCCAAGCTTATAGGCCTGCAGAGTGTCTAGTTTTGAAGATACAGACTCTGCTAAGCAAAAGTGAACAGGGCCAAACTGGGCTTATTTCGCTGTGAAAGTGACATTTAGGCACGGAGTTGGAAAACCTTGTCTGAACCCCTCCATCCTTCCTGTAGCTGCTCAGACTCTGCTTCTCTGCCCCCAGCCAAGCTTATAGGCCTGCAGAGTGTCTAGTTTTGAAGATACAGACTCTGCTAAGCAAAAGTGAACAGGGCCAAACTGGGCTTATTTCGCTGTGAAAGTGACATTTAGGCACGGAGTTGGAAAACCTTGTCTGAACCCCTCCATCCTTCCTGTAGCTGCTCAGACTCTGCTTCTCTGCCCCCAGCCAAGCTTATAGGCCTGCAGAGTGTCTAGTTTTGAAGATACAGACTCTGCTAAGCAAAAGTGAACAGGGCCAAACTGGGCTTATTTCGCTGTGAAAGTGACATTTAGGCACGGAGTTGGAAAACCTTGTCTGAACCCCTCCATCCTTCCTGTAGCTGCTCAGACTCTGCTTCTCTGCCCCCAGCCAAGCTTATAGGCCTGCAGAGTGTCTAGTTTTGAAGATACAGACTCTGCTAAGCAAAAGTGAACAGGGCCAAACTGGGCTTATTTCGCTGTGAAAGTGACATTTAGGCACGGAGTTGGAAAACCTTGTCTGAACCCCTCCATCCTTCCTGTAGCTGCTCAGACTCTGCTTCTCTGCCCCCAGCCAAGCTTATAGGCCTGCAGAGTGTCTAGTTTTGAAGATACAGACTCTGCTAAGCAAAAGTGAACAGGGCCAAACTGGGCTTATTTCGCTGTGAAAGTGACATTTAGGCACGGAGTTGGAAAACCTTGTCTGAACCCCTCCATCCTTCCTGTAGCTGCTCAGACTCTGCTTCTCTGCCCCCAGCCAAGCTTATAGGCCTGCAGAGTGTCTAGTTTTGAAGATACAGACTCTGCTAAGCAAAAGTGAACAGGGCCAAACTGGGCTTATTTCGCTGTGAAAGTGACATTTAGGCACGGAGTTGGAAAACCTTGTCTGAACCCCTCCATCCTTCCTGTAGCTGCTCAGACTCTGCTTCTCTGCCCCCAGCCAAGCTTATAGGCCTGCAGAGTGTCTAGTTTTGAAGATACAGACTCTGCTAAGCAAAAGTGAACAGGGCCAAACTGGGCTTATTTCGCTGTGAAAGTGACATTTAGGCACGGAGTTGGAAAACCTTGTCTGAACCCCTCCATCCTTCCTGTAGCTGCTCAGACTCTGCTTCTCTGCCCCCAGCCAAGCTTATAGGCCTGCAGAGTGTCTAGTTTTGAAGATACAGACTCTGCTAAGCAAAAGTGAACAGGGCCAAACTGGGCTTATTTCGCTGTGAAAGTGACATTTAGGCACGGAGTTGGAAAACCTTGTCTGAACCCCTCCATCCTTCCTGTAGCTGCTCAGACTCTGCTTCTCTGCCCCCAGCCAAGCTTATAGGCCTGCAGAGTGTCTAGTTTTGAAGATACAGACTCTGCTAAGCAAAAGTGAACAGGGCCAAACTGGGCTTATTTCGCTGTGAAAGTGACATTTAGGCACGGAGTTGGAAAACCTTGTCTGAACCCCTCCATCCTTCCTGTAGCTGCTCAGACTCTGCTTCTCTGCCCCCAGCCAAGCTTATAGGCCTGCAGAGTGTCTAGTTTTGAAGATACAGACTCTGCTAAGCAAAAGTGAACAGGGCCAAACTGGGCTTATTTCGCTGTGAAAGTGACATTTAGGCACGGAGTTGGAAAACCTTGTCTGAACCCCTCCATCCTTCCTGTAGCTGCTCAGACTCTGCTTCTCTGCCCCCAGCCAAGCTTATAGGCCTGCAGAGTGTCTAGTTTTGAAGATACAGACTCTGCTAAGCAAAAGTGAACAGGGCCAAACTGGGCTTATTTCGCTGTGAAAGTGACATTTAGGCACGGAGTTGGAAAACCTTGTCTGAACCCCTCCATCCTTCCTGTAGCTGCTCAGACTCTGCTTCTCTGCCCCCAGCCAAGCTTATAGGCCTGCAGAGTGTCTAGTTTTGAAGATACAGACTCTGCTAAGCAAAAGTGAACAGGGCCAAACTGGGCTTATTTCGCTGTGAAAGTGACATTTAGGCACGGAGTTGGAAAACCTTGTCTGAACCCCTCCATCCTTCCTGTAGCTGCTCAGACTCTGCTTCTCTGCCCCCAGCCAAGCTTATAGGCCTGCAGAGTGTCTAGTTTTGAAGATACAGACTCTGCTAAGCAAAAGTGAACAGGGCCAAACTGGGCTTATTTCGCTGTGAAAGTGACATTTAGGCACGGAGTTGGAAAACCTTGTCTGAACCCCTCCATCCTTCCTGTAGCTGCTCAGACTCTGACTTCTCTGCCCCCAGCCAAGCTTATAGGCCTGCAGAGTGTCTAGTTTTGAAGATACAGACTCTGCTAAGCAAAAGTGAACAGGGCCAAACTGGGCTTATTTCGCTGTGAAAGTGACATTTAGGCACGGAGTTGGAAAACCTTGTCTGAACCCCTCCATCCTTCCTGTAGCTGCTCAGACTCTGCTTCTCTGCCCCCAGCCAAGCTTATAGGCCTGCAGAGTGTCTAGTTTTGAAGATACAGACTCTGCTAAGCAAAAGTGAACAGGGCCAAACTGGGCTTATTTCGCTGTGAAAGTGACATCGAAATTTCACAGCGAAATAAGCCCAGTTTGGCCCTGTTCACTTTTGCTTAGCAGAGTCTGTATCTTCAAAACTAGACACTCTGCAGGCCTATAAGCTTGGCTGGGGGCAGAGAAGCAGAGTCTGAGCAGCTACAGGAAGGATGGAGGGGTTCAGACAAGGTTTTCCAACTCCGTGCCTAAATGTCACTTTCACAGCGAAATAAGCCCAGTTTGGCCCTGTTCACTTTTGCTTAGCAGAGTCTGTATCTTCAAAACTAGACACTCTGCAGGCCTATAAGCTTGGCTGGGGGCAGAGAAGCAGAGTCTGAGCAGCTACAGGAAGGATGGAGGGGTTCAGACAAGGTTTTCCAACTCCGTGCCTAAATGTCACTTTCACAGCGAAATAAGCCCAGTTTGGCCCTGTTCACTTTTGCTTAGCAGAGTCTGTATCTTCAAAACTAGACACTCTGCAGGCCTATAAGCTTGGCTGGGGGCAGAGAAGCAGAGTCTGAGCAGCTACAGGAAGGATGGAGGGGTTCAGACAAGGTTTTCCAACTCCGTGCCTAAATGTCACTTTCACAGCGAAATAAGCCCAGTTTGGCCCTGTTCACTTTTGCTTAGCAGAGTCTGTATCTTCAAAACTAGACACTCTGCAGGCCTATAAGCTTGGCTGGGGGCAGAGAAGCAGAGTCTGAGCAGCTACAGGAAGGATGGAGGGGTTCAGACAAGGTTTTCCAACTCCGTGCCTAAATGTCACTTTCACAGCGAAATAAGCCCAGTTTGGCCCTGTTCACTTTTGCTTAGCAGAGTCTGTATCTTCAAAACTAGACACTCTGCAGGCCTATAAGCTTGGCTGGGGGCAGAGAAGCAGAGTCTGAGCAGCTACAGGAAGGATGGAGGGGTTCAGACAAGGTTTTCCAACTCCGTGCCTAAATGTCACTTTCACAGCGAAATAAGCCCAGTTTGGCCCTGTTCACTTTTGCTTAGCAGAGTCTGTATCTTCAAAACTAGACACTCTGCAGGCCTATAAGCTTGGCTGGGGGCAGAGAAGCAGAGTCTGAGCAGCTACAGGAAGGATGGAGGGGTTCAGACAAGGTTTTCCAACTCCGTGCCTAAATGTCACTTTCACAGCGAAATAAGCCCAGTTTGGCCCTGTTCACTTTTGCTTAGCAGAGTCTGTATCTTCAAAACTAGACACTCTGCAGGCCTATAAGCTTGGCTGGGGGCAGAGAAGCAGAGTCTGAGCAGCTACAGGAAGGATGGAGGGGTTCAGACAAGGTTTTCCAACTCCGTGCCTAAATGTCACTTTCACAGCGAAATAAGCCCAGTTTGGCCCTGTTCACTTTTGCTTAGCAGAGTCTGTATCTTCAAAACTAGACACTCTGCAGGCCTATAAGCTTGGCTGGGGGCAGAGAAGCAGAGTCTGAGCAGCTACAGGAAGGATGGAGGGGTTCAGACAAGGTTTTCCAACTCCGTGCCTAAATGTCACTTTCACAGCGAAATAAGCCCAGTTTGGCCCTGTTCACTTTTGCTTAGCAGAGTCTGTATCTTCAAAACTAGACACTCTGCAGGCCTATAAGCTTGGCTGGGGGCAGAGAAGCAGAGTCTGAGCAGCTACAGGAAGGATGGAGGGGTTCAGACAAGGTTTTCCAACTCCGTGCCTAAATGTCACTTTCACAGCGAAATAAGCCCAGTTTGGCCCTGTTCACTTTTGCTTAGCAGAGTCTGTATCTTCAAAACTAGACACTCTGCAGGCCTATAAGCTTGGCTGGGGGCAGAGAAGCAGAGTCTGAGCAGCTACAGGAAGGATGGAGGGGTTCAGACAAGGTTTTCCAACTCCGTGCCTAAATGTCACTTTCACAGCGAAATAAGCCCAGTTTGGCCCTGTTCACTTTTGCTTAGCAGAGTCTGTATCTTCAAAACTAGACACTCTGCAGGCCTATAAGCTTGGCTGGGGGCAGAGAAGCAGAGTCTGAGCAGCTACAGGAAGGATGGAGGGGTTCAGACAAGGTTTTCCAACTCCGTGCCTAAATGTCACTTTCACAGCGAAATAAGCCCAGTTTGGCCCTGTTCACTTTTGCTTAGCAGAGTCTGTATCTTCAAAACTAGACACTCTGCAGGCCTATAAGCTTGGCTGGGGGCAGAGAAGCAGAGTCTGAGCAGCTACAGGAAGGATGGAGGGGTTCAGACAAGGTTTTCCAACTCCGTGCCTAAATGTCACTTTCACAGCGAAATAAGCCCAGTTTGGCCCTGTTCACTTTTGCTTAGCAGAGTCTGTATCTTCAAAACTAGACACTCTGCAGGCCTATAAGCTTGGCTGGGGGCAGAGAAGCAGAGTCTGAGCAGCTACAGGAAGGATGGAGGGGTTCAGACAAGGTTTTCCAACTCCGTGCCTAAATGTCACTTTCACAGCGAAATAAGCCCAGTTTGGCCCTGTTCACTTTTGCTTAGCAGAGTCTGTATCTTCAAAACTAGACACTCTGCAGGCCTATAAGCTTGGCTGGGGGCAGAGAAGCAGAGTCTGAGCAGCTACAGGAAGGATGGAGGGGTTCAGACAAGGTTTTCCAACTCCGTGCCTAAATGTCACTTTCACAGCGAAATAAGCCCAGTTTGGCCCTGTTCACTTTTGCTTAGCAGAGTCTGTATCTTCAAAACTAGACACTCTGCAGGCCTACTAAGCTTGGCTGGGGGCAGAGAAGCAGAGTCTGAGCAGCTACAGGAAGGATGGAGGGGTTCAGACAAGGTTTTCCAACTCCGTGCCTAAATGTCACTTTCACAGCGAAATAAGCCCAGTTTGGCCCTGTTCACTTTTGCTTAGCAGAGTCTGTATCTTCAAAACTAGACACTCTGCAGGCCTATAAGCTTGGCTGGGGGCAGAGAAGCAGAGTCTGAGCAGCTACAGGAAGGATGGAGGGGTTCAGACAAGGTTTTCCAACTCCGTGCCTAAATGTCACTTTCACAGCGAAATAAGCCCAGTTTGGCCCTGTTCACTTTTGCTTAGCAGAGTCTGTATCTTCAAAACTAGACACTCTGCAGGCCTATAAGCTTGGCTGGGGGCAGAGAAGCAGAGTCTGAGCAGCTACAGGAAGGATGGAGGGGTTCAGACAAGGTTTTCCAACTCCGTGCCTAAATGTCACTTTCACAGCGAAATAAGCCCAGTTTGGCCCTGTTCACTTTTGCTTAGCAGAGTCTGTATCTTCAAAACTAGACACTCTGCAGGCCTATAAGCTTGGCTGGGGGCAGAGAAGCAGAGTCTGAGCAGCTACAGGAAGGATGGAGGGGTTCAGACAAGGTTTTCCAACTCCGTGCCTAAATGTCACTTTCACAGCGAAATAAGCCCAGTTTGGCCCTGTTCACTTTTGCTTAGCAGAGTCTGTATCTTCAAAACTAGACACTCTGCAGGCCTATAAGCTTGGCTGGGGGCAGAGAAGCAGAGTCTGAGCAGCTACAGGAAGGATGGAGGGGTTCAGACAAGGTTTTCCAACTCCGTGCCTAAATGTCACTTTCACAGCGAAATAAGCCCAGTTTGGCCCTGTTCACTTTTGCTTAGCAGAGTCTGTATCTTCAAAACTAGACACTCTGCAGGCCTATAAGCTTGGCTGGGGGCAGAGAAGCAGAGTCTGAGCAGCTACAGGAAGGATGGAGGGGTTCAGACAAGGTTTTCCAACTCCGTGCCTAAATGTCACTTTCACAGCGAAATAAGCCCAGTTTGGCCCTGTTCACTTTTGCTTAGCAGAGTCTGTATCTTCAAAACTAGACACTCTGCAGGCCTATAAGCTTGGCTGGGGGCAGAGAAGCAGAGTCTGAGCAGCTACAGGAAGGATGGAGGGGTTCAGACAAGGTTTTCCAACTCCGTGCCTAAATGTCACTTTCACAGCGAAATAAGCCCAGTTTGGCCCTGTTCACTTTTGCTTAGCAGAGTCTGTATCTTCAAAACTAGACACTCTGCAGGCCTATATCAGCCCAATATCAATATCAGCCCAATATCAATATCAGCCCAATATCAGCATCAGCCCAATATCAGCATCAGCCCAATATCAGCATCAGCCCAATATCAGCATCAGCCCAATATCAGCATCAGCCCAATATCAGCATCAGCCCAATATCAGCATCAGCCCAATATCAGCATCAGCCCAATATCAGCATCAGCCCAATATCAGCATCAGCCCAATATCAGCATCAGCCCAATATCAGCATCAGCCCAATATCAGCATCAGCCCAATATCAGCATCAGCCCAATATCAGCATCAGCCCAATATCAGCATCAGCCCAATATCAGCATCAGCCCAATATCAGCATCAGCCCAATATCAGCATCAGCCCAATATCAGCATCAGCCCAATATCAGCATCAGCCCAATATCAGCATCAGCCCAATATCAGCATCAGCCCAATATCAGCATCAGCCCAATATCAGCATCAGCCCAATATCAGCATCAGCCCAATATCAGCATCAGCCCAATATCAGCATCAGCCCAATATCAGCATCAGCCCAATATCAGCATCAGCCCAATATCAGCATCAGCCCAATATCAGCATCAGCCCAATATCAGCATCAGCCCAATATCAGCATCAGCCCAATATCAGCATCAGCCCAATATCAGCATCAGCCCAATATCAGCATCAGCCCAATATCAGCATCAGCCCAATATCAGCATCAGCCCAATATCAGCATCAGCCCAATATCAGCATCAGCCCAATATCAGCATCAGCCCAATATCAGCATCAGCCCAATATCAGCATCAGCCCAATATCAGCATCAGCCCAATATCAGCATCAGCCCAATATCAGCATCAGCCCAATATCAGCATCAGCCCAATATCAGCATCAGCCCAATATCAGCATCAGCCCAATATCAGCATCAGCCCAGCATCAGCCCAATATCAGCATCAGCCCAATATCAGCATCAGCCCAATATCAGCATCAGCCCAATATCAGCATCAGCCCAATATCAGCATCAGCCCAATATCAGCATCAGCCCAATATCAGCATCAGCCCAATATCAGCATCAGCCCTAGACACTCTGCAGGCCTATAAGCTTGGCTGGGGGCAGAGAAGCAGCCCAATATGATATAATATCAGCTGATGCTGATATTGGGCTGATGCTGATATTGGGCTGATGCTGATATTGGGCTGATGCTGATATTGGGCTGATGCTGATATTGGGCTGATGCTGATATTGGGCTGATGCTGATATTGGGCTGATGCTGATATTGGGCTGATGCTGATATTGGGCTGATGCTGATATTGGGCTGATGCTGATATTGGGCTGATGCTGATATTGGGCTGATGCTGATATTGGGCTGATGCTGATATTGGGCTGATGCTGATATTGGGCTGATGCTGATATTGGGCTGATGCTGATATTGGGCTGATGCTGATATTGGGCTGATGCTGATATTGGGCTGATGCTGATATTGGGCTGATGCTGATATTGGGCTGATGCTGATATTGGGCTGATGCTGATATTGGGCTGATGCTGATATTGGGCTGATGCTGATATTGGGCTGATGCTGATATTGGGCTGATGCTGATATTGGGCTGATGCTGATATTGGGCTGATGCTGATATTGGGCTGATGCTGATATTGGGCTGATGCTGATATTGGGCTGATGCTGATATTGGGCTGATGCTGATATTGGGCTGATGCTGATATTGGGCTGATGCTGATATTGGGCTGATGCTGATATTGGGCTGATGCTGATATTGGGCTGATGCTGATATTGGGCTGATGCTGATATTGGGCTGATGCTGATATTGGGCTGATGCTGATATTGGGCTGATGCTGATATTGGGCTGATGCTGATATTGGGCTGATGCTGATATTGGGCTGATGCTGATATTGGGCTGATGCTGATATTGGGCTGATGCTGATATTGGGCTGATGCTGATATTGGGCTGATGCTGATATTGGGCTGATGCTGATATTGGGCTGATGCTGATATTGGGCTGATGCTGATATTGGGCTGATGCTGATATTGGGCTGATGCTGATATTGGGCTGATGCTGATATTGGGCTGATGCTGATATTGGGCTGATGCTGATATTGGGCTGATGCTGATATTGGGCTGATGCTGATATTGGGCTGATGCTGATATTGGGCTGATGCTGATATTGGGCTGATGCTGATATTGGGCTGATGCTGATATTGGGCTGATGCTGATATTGGGCTGATGCTGATATTGGGCTGATATTGATATTGGGCTGATATTGATATTGGGCTGATATTGATATTGGGCTGATATTGATATTGGGCTGATATTGATATTGGGCTGATATTGATATTGGGCTGATATTGATATTGGGCTGATATTGATATTGGTTGATATTGGGCTGATATTGATATTGGGCTGATATTGATATTGGGCTGATATTGATATTGGGCTGATATTGATATTGGGCTGATATTGATATTGGGCTGATATTGATATTGGGCTGATATTGATATTGGGCTGATATTGATATTGGGCTGATATTGATATTGGGCTGATATTGATATTGGGCTGATATTGATATTGGGCTGATATTGATATTGGGCTGATATTGATATTGGGCTGATATTGATATTGGGCTGATATTGATATTGGGCTGATATTGATATTGGGCTGATATTGATATTGGGCTGATATTGATATTGGGCTGATATTGATAT
Organism: Electrona antarctica; assembly: GCF_951216825.1. NCBI lineage: Eukaryota > Metazoa > Chordata > Actinopteri > Myctophiformes > Myctophidae > Electrona > Electrona antarctica. The sequence goes on along the minus strand of NW_027638426.1, from coordinate 82,901 downwards.
TGGGCTGATATTGATATTGGGCTGATATTGATATTGGGCTGATATTGATATTGGGCTGATATTGATATTGGGCTGATATAGGCCTGCAGAGTGTCTAGTTTTGAAGATACAGACTCTGCTAAGCAAAAGTGAACAGGGCCAAACTGGGCTTATTTCGCTGTGAAAGTGACATTTAGGCACGGACTTGGAAAACCTTGTCTGAACCCCTCCATCCTTCCTGTAGCTGCTCAGACTCTGCTTCTCTGCCCCCAGCCAAGCTTATAGGCCTGCAGAGTGTCTAGTTTTGAAGATACAGACTCTGCTAAGCAAAAGTGAACAGGGCCAAACTGGGCTTATTTCGCTGTGAAAGTGACATTTAGGCACGGAGTTGGAAAACCTTGTCTGAACCCCTCCATCCTTCCTGTAGCTGCTCAGACTCTGCTTCTCTGCCCCCAGCCAAGCTTATAGGCCTGCAGAGTGTCTAGTTTTGAAGATACAGACTCTGCTAAGCAAAAGTGAACAGGGCCAAACTGGGCTTATTTCGCTGTGAAAGTGACATTTAGGCACGGAGTTGGAAAACCTTGTCTGAACCCCTCCATCCTTCCTGTAGCTGCTCAGACTCTGCTTCTCTGCCCCCAGCCAAGCTTATAGGCCTGCAGAGTGTCTAGTTTTGAAGATACAGACTCTGCTAAGCAAAAGTGAACAGGGCCAAACTGGGCTTATTTCGCTGTGAAAGTGACATTTAGGCACGGAGTTGGAAAACCTTGTCTGAACCCCTCCATCCTTCCTGTAGCTGCTCAGACTCTGCTTCTCTGCCCCCAGCCAAGCTTATAGGCCTGCAGAGTGTCTAGTTTTGAAGATACAGACTCTGCTAAGCAAAAGTGAACAGGGCCAAACTGGGCTTATTTCGCTGTGAAAGTGACATTTAGGCACGGAGTTGGAAAACCTTGTCTGAACCCCTCCATCCTTCCTGTAGCTGCTCAGACTCTGCTTCTCTGCCCCCAGCCAAGCTTATAGGCCTGCAGAGTGTCTAGTTTTGAAGATACAGACTCTGCTAAGCAAAAGTGAACAGGGCCAAACTGGGCTTATTTCGCTGTGAAAGTGACATTTAGGCACGGAGTTGGAAAACCTTGTCTGAACCCCTCCATCCTTCCTGTAGCTGCTCAGACTCTGCTTCTCTGCCCCCAGCCAAGCTTATAGGCCTGCAGAGTGTCTAGTTTTGAAGATACAGACTCTGCTAAGCAAAAGTGAACAGGGCCAAACTGGGCTTATTTCGCTGTGAAAGTGACATTTAGGCACGGAGTTGGAAAACCTTGTCTGAACCCCTCCATCCTTCCTGTAGCTGCTCAGACTCTGCTTCTCTGCCCCCAGCCAAGCTTATAGGCCTGCAGAGTGTCTAGTTTTGAAGATACAGACTCTGCTAAGCAAAAGTGAACAGGGCCAAACTGGGCTTATTTCGCTGTGAAAGTGACATTTAGGCACGGAGTTGGAAAACCTTGTCTGAACCCCTCCATCCTTCCTGTAGCTGCTCAGACTCTGCTTCTCTGCCCCCAGCCAAGCTTATAGGCCTGCAGAGTGTCTAGTTTTGAAGATACAGACTCTGCTAAGCAAAAGTGAACAGGGCCAAACTGGGCTTATTTCGCTGTGAAAGTGACATTTAGGCACGGAGTTGGAAAACCTTGTCTGAACCCCTCCATCCTTCCTGTAGCTGCTCAGACTCTGCTTCTCTGCCCCCAGCCAAGCTTATAGGCCTGCAGAGTGTCTAGTTTTGAAGATACAGACTCTGCTAAGCAAAAGTGAACAGGGCCAAACTGGGCTTATTTCGCTGTGAAAGTGACATTTAGGCACGGAGTTGGAAAACCTTGTCTGAACCCCTCCATCCTTCCTGTAGCTGCTCAGACTCTGCTTCTCTGCCCCCAGCCAAGCTTATAGGCCTGCAGAGTGTCTAGTTTTGAAGATACAGACTCTGCTAAGCAAAAGTGAACAGGGCCAAACTGGGCTTATTTCGCTGTGAAAGTGACATTTAGGCACGGAGTTGGAAAACCTTGTCTGAACCCCTCCATCCTTCCTGTAGCTGCTCAGACTCTGCTTCTCTGCCCCCAGCCAAGCTTATAGGCCTGCAGAGTGTCTAGTTTTGAAGATACAGACTCTGCTAAGCAAAAGTGAACAGGGCCAAACTGGGCTTATTTCGCTGTGAAAGTGACATTTAGGCACGGAGTTGGAAAACCTTGTCTGAACCCCTCCATCCTTCCTGTAGCTGCTCAGACTCTGCTTCTCTGCCCCCAGCCAAGCTTATAGGCCTGCAGAGTGTCTAGTTTTGAAGATACAGACTCTGCTAAGCAAAAGTGAACAGGGCCAAACTGGGCTTATTTCGCTGTGAAAGTGACATTTAGGCACGGAGTTGGAAAACCTTGTCTGAACCCCTCCATCCTTCCTGTAGCTGCTCAGACTCTGCTTCTCTGCCCCCAGCCAAGCTTATAGGCCTGCAGAGTGTCTAGTTTTGAAGATACAGACTCTGCTAAGCAAAAGTGAACAGGGCCAAACTGGGCTTATTTCGCTGTGAAAGTGACATTTAGGCACGGAGTTGGAAAACCTTGTCTGAACCCCTCCATCCTTCCTGTAGCTGCTCAGACTCTGCTTCTCTGCCCCCAGCCAAGCTTATAGGCCTGCAGAGTGTCTAGTTTTGAAGATACAGACTCTGCTAAGCAAAAGTGAACAGGGCCAAACTGGGCTTATTTCGCTGTGAAATTTCGATGTCACTTTCACAGCGAAATAAGCCCAGTTTGGCCCTGTTCACTTTTGCTTAGCAGAGTCTGTATCTTCAAAACTAGACACTCTGCAGGCCTATAAGCTTGGCTGGGGGCAGAGAAGCAGAGTCTGAGCAGCTACAGGAAGGATGGAGGGGTTCAGACAAGGTTTTCCAACTCCGTGCCTAAATGTCACTTTCACAGCGAAATAAGCCCAGTTTGGCCCTGTTCACTTTTGCTTAGCAGAGTCTGTATCTTCAAAACTAGACACTCTGCAGGCCTATAAGCTTGGCTGGGGGCAGAGAAGCAGAGTCTGAGCAGCTACAGGAAGGATGGAGGGGTTCAGACAAGGTTTTCCAACTCCGTGCCTAAATGTCACTTTCACAGCGAAATAAGCTGTTATGGCAATCTGTGGGACACATGCTCAGGAAGACAATAATGAGGCAACACAAGGATTCATAGTTTGGAAGTATTAGGATTTTACTCGAGTAAGGAGTCAGAAACTTACATGACCAATTCAATGCAACGGAAGACCCAGTCTGACTCTCTGAGTAAACATAAGGCCACAGCCTTTATAGTCTCCACTCCCACAAGAGACATCCCCCAACATAGCCCAAAGGAATTTGGGGACAGTAACAAAGTAACCAACCAGCACCACAGGGGTGTCACAGATAAGATAACATCAGAGTGCAATAAAGGGGTATTATTATATGTTTGCAGTCTAAATTTCTATGACATTACCCCACTTTTAAACATTTAAAAACCCCTAAACACCACTTATCAGTACATCGCAGATGTAGGCAAAAAACCTGGAACCCAATGGGTTAGACAAACAGGGAAAATTCCTACATGGCCCTCATCATAGAGCGACCGCACACAAGGCCTACGATACACAGTGGTACAATAGTTTCAAACAAAACAAGGCAAAGCCAAATTAAACATACAGCAAAACGTCGTAGCCCTCAGACAAAAAAACATCTCAGCACCAGAAAATGTCCGTTCAGAACTGTCCACTACACACTCGATAGTGTACTGCAGGTGCCATGTGGTCAACACCGCACAGAGCAATCCAAACCGGAAGTAGCTCTTTCACAGAGCTCAAAGCACCAACGTGCATTACATCCACAAGCTCCAGACATGTCGTGAGCTTGCAGATCGGCCATTTGACAGAACTGCACACGTCACAGCCTTCCAAAAGACCAGAAATTGTCACCGCACAGGTGATGCAACATCATTCAGAAACGGCTCCCGAGCACATGATCGCAGGATTCAGAGTCCAGAGTGCTAACAGCACTTGATCCCCCATAGGGACATCAGCGTGGACACGTCGCGGACAGCAGACTAACCACTCATTTCTGAAAAAGAAAGAAAACCAATGCGAGTAATATGTCATTAACCACACCTAACCGGAGCCGGGCATTCATTCGAGATGGCCCCTGACCTTATATAAATCACGGGTCCCGCTCCGTGGGCATGCCTGCATTTAAGCCCCCAGCCTGCAGGAGCAGTCACAGCAACCCCTGGTCTATTATGGGTAGTTTAAGTCGGGTCTTGAACTTAACCTGCATTAACCAATCGTACTTATCTTCTGTCCACAACAATCAGCTGGCACATTATTACCTTGTGTTATCTCAACATGGATAGGCATAATAAGCTTTGGCTTGATCATGTAACACAACTGTCTCTTAAACACGGAAATGTAAGTACCAAAATGAACTATTCATTCATAAACCAGTCTATACATACTATCATTCATTCAACCCGACTCCGCATCTAAGTGGACCTTAGTTAGTTGACTTAATTTACAACTTCTCATAATACATATTCCATATCATCCCCAAACGATACTTAGCCATGTCATCAGATCCACTTCATCATTCGTCATGTTATTCCAACACGACTCTTCTCATTATTATGGAGCTGAAAGAAAAAAACTACAACACCATTGAAAAACCCTACTCTACCTGGATCACATTTCCTTCGCTATGTCATCTCCAGCTCAGATACAGTCACATTACTACTAATTTCAATGTTGATGGTGGACTCAATACTACGTAGCTACAGCAGCAATAAACATGTATTATCGAATTTTATTTACTGCTAGTCCACCACTTCTCAATGCCCTTTCTGACTCAACCAGGCTATGCTCAGCTCCACCGTACAACTCTAACTCTCAGTAAGCATATGTGTGTTTGTGCAACTATCTATTGCGTAGATATCTTATCTCTGAACACATTCTTATATGTCTCTTTAGTATGGCATCATCAAACAATACCGTTGTTCAGAACTAATCGCATAACTGCAACAGAACATGATTTAGAACATCCTCCTATGCTCAATTATTCCACCAGGAAACATCAAGTTGTTGCATAACTTACCCACGTAATACTCACAGATTTTGATACTTTTTCCTGCAAATACAGCAAGATAACATTCGGCGTACATGCACAATTTCAACACATGCACTTTAGTCAATTTCGTTAGTAACACCATGCCACAAACATATGAGAGAAATCAATCTCATGTCACATCCATCTGGATCGCCTCCACATGAACCTAAGAAAACTTGGATCAGAATATTCATACAGGAAACATAACAATCTTAGTACACTCTTACATACTTTTGTTTGTTTCAAGGCGTCCCTCGAAAACAAACCCTTCTTTGTCCTGATTTAAATACATCACATAGCACTCCTATTTCTGTATATGACCTATTTTGTCAATGGGTTCTTCTCTTCCTGCGGAAATCCTTATTCAGCTCATACCTGCTCCTACTACTGTAGCCCTATTTATTAATGTATCACCCTACTGATATGTTCGCACTATTGGTGAGATGCGAAAATACTTTCCGCTGTACTTTGCTTGTACTGTACACTGACAATCCGTTGAATCTCATCTCATCTCATCTGTGACACACATCCAATTTATCAATTCAAATTCACCGGTCTTGAAGACAAGAGTATAACACAATGTAGCGTCAACCAAACTGTCATGCATCATTACAAATACTACTCAAATCAATTGTTATTTAACAAAACTATGCCTGCAATATACTGAACTTGCATCCTAATTAATTCTCTAACCAATATAATGTAGAGATTGACTGATTTTACACCATTTCAACCTCTAAGATTTTACCTTGATCATGACCTTCAGGACATTCTTTAAGAATTATTCTATCTTAACTGTCCTTCTTATTTGAGTGAGCGTAATTACTGCACACACATGCTGAAGTGATTCAATGATCTATCTCACTTACCTAGTACTATAGGCCTACTATTGAACTCCACCAATGTATTAGTATTGTAGTATCTGACCCTGTGCAGCTGATCATAGTATGCCTATCCTCTTTGCTCTGCACTAAACTTCTGTGTACAGAAGGACAAGGGTTTTTTTTTGTTGTGCCATAGCATCACCCTCCCCAGGCTAATCAAAACACAGCTGGCCTACCATCCTAGAGATAAGAAACACAGCTGCCCTGGGCTTCTCGGAAGGTTCAACCAGGTCAACCCAAATTCCTTGACAATAGGCTACTCCTAAAGCTTGATCACAATCTGATCATGTAAACAGGTTACATCAGTACAGTATGTCTTAAATTTAACTCATACAGCCAATACATCAATAACAGCCATGTAATCAATAGACCTTTTTGCTAAAACCACTCATAACTTCGGCACCACTAATTGAACTAAATTAACTTGTACTTTCACTATACCTTGGTCTGAATTTTTAGCCGAATGAAGCCCCTAGGCAGCACTTAAACGTCTATCTCCAGAAGGGGGTTTTATTATCTCTGCTATTGACCATATGTCACAGGAACTTAGATAAGTGCCCTGAAACAGCTGGAAATCCCTTTGTTTACTGATAAGATCATTTTACGTCCTGCATGGGACACAAAAAGTCAAACTCTGTTTTTAAGAGTTTGTCAGTTGTCAGTGAGATCACAGTATTTATCACTACTATATTTTAGTAAATACAACCTATTTTTGTTTTATAGCAGCCATAAGTGGAACAAATGCAACTCTGTAGCTACTCACTATCATTCGATCCCAATGTACACCTGTCAGCTTCACCTCACCCCTCCACCATACTGCAGAGAGAAACACAATCAGCCACAAAAATAGCACAGCTTTTTTCGCATTCAGTTGTCACCAACGCGTACTCCTTCATGTCGGGATTCCGATTCAAGAATCTTTGTTTCCTTCAGATTCCGATCGTATCATTGTCCAGTGATCCCCCATCACTGTTTGCAATGTCAGTGCATCAATGTCCAATGCTAGTGACCAATGTCCAATGTTCAGTTCGTTCTCTTCTCAACCCTGACACAGAGTTGCCCCCTCATACTGGAAAAAAACAAAACCAGTAGTTTGGACCCGTCCATGTGGTATCCTCTTACCAACGGAACAGGATGAGGTGTTGTCGACAGCCGTACATTTATTTTTGCATAATATTGCAATCCACTGTACACTAAAGTTTGCAATTATAGCTGCTATATTCTATTCCATATTTAACTTTTGGGTTCCTGTCCTTCAAATAATGTCATCAAATCAATCACTGTCACAAGCTATCAGCATGTGGGCATACTCATTTTATTTTATGCAAATCTGTATATACTTTAAGACATAGGCCTACTGTAGATTACACTTTAAGACATACTGTAGATTACAACCCAACACAAACCGGGTATACTTATGACTTACACTACATTCTTCCCTAAGACCTAAGTCCTTAAATAGGACACCAGCTGGTTCTCCCTATACTGACAACAAAACACTTCCCCCAGGCGTTTCGCGAACCACCTGGGGTAAAAGACTTCACATTCTTTGCCTTTTCTGCTTTTACAAGCCGACGGCTTCAAACAAAAGCTCTGGCTTATCCAAAAGTGTCGTTTACAACTTAAACAATAATCACTATTATGTGTCCATAACACATTTTCAGCTCTTTTGAATGCATTGATTGCATACACTGCTCTGTAATATTTTCGGCCTATTCGGTGTTCCTATCCTAATCTTACCTATCCATTCTGTTTTACCTTAAACATTTTAACATTACCATACTGTTTGGCATTTTTTCTTTTCTCCAATCTGTCTACAATTAAAACAACGTGCTTATAATAACTAGGTTCGCGCGCACGCAGTAGATCTGTCATTTTAAAAAAACGTTCTTTCAGTCTCAAGTAATCTTTATCTCAATCTCACTCCACTAACTGTCACACTGTCCAATTTACTATTGAGCAGACGCTCTTAATTCAGAGCGATTTACAACATGAATATCCAGGGGCATACTTATACATCAAGCTGCGTATATTACAGAAAACAGGCGATAGCCTCCTATACTGTATGGTGCATGGCTTAGCAAGGCTCACTTCTCTAGGAACTAAAGAGCCACTTAATTTTAAACACTTAAACTAACTTTTAATATCAATCAGGGCATGGCCTGCCTGGGGAATTTAGATTAAATTCTTTCTACATTTTAAATTTCACGACAACTCCCCTTGAAGGGAACCGTACAGCCCTCAGGGGCTAGCTACCATGCCATGTTAAGGATAAATAAGTCTATATTAGACAGTCACTTGATCAAAATGAAGTGATAACTAGTAAACCAGTCATCGATGCTACTCTTTCATCAAGGCTACTATTAGCCCCACACTCAGAATAACTGAGTGAGGTAATAGACTAAAACTATTTTGACTACCATTTTCACCTTGACTACTCTAGCCCACATTTCGACACAGAAACTGTACATAATGCACCTAAATATCTTCTCCTGGCCCTAAAAATGTTCTTCACAAGTTTGAGCATTTTCACTCATACACATACTGTAGGTACTATTTACTTCCTTATTTTTATCCCTATTTGGAACTATTTCCATTTTCTCGTCTCGAGAATCATATGACATCATATGATTTAAAACGTATTACTTTACCTTAATATATCTCTATATCAATTCTCATATCTCCATTTTCATTCTAGTCTGTTAACTATTTAACATCCCTTTTTCACAATTTCCTCTCACACTCCTTTTCTGTCTCTCACACACTCACATACAGCAGACCACTCCATTCAACACTCAATCAGTTTTCATGACAGACCATTCACATTCATTTTCAAATGATATATCCATACATAGCGCTTCACAATTGTTTTATGCTTCTGTTAGCAAAGGTACCCTAGTATAAGGCGAGGATCAACCCCCCTTCTCAGTAGCTACGAAGTTTAGGCAAGACAACTTGTCTCCCTTTTTAGGCCATACATGTAACACTCACAGACATACACTTAGGACTTAGGACAATACACACACACACACACACTCTGGCTAGCCAATTTTTTTGTTGCTTCATAAAACAACAGGATACCCCAGGCAGGATCTAGTCCCCCTTTTTAGACAGCAGGCAACGTAATGAGTGATTTATTGAATAGACTATTCTTTTTTCCAAATGTACACTGGTACCATTTGTCAGACCTCCTTGTCTAACCATCTTGAGTCATTCAACCAACCAAACACTGTTCCTCCGTCTCTCATGGCATGCACATGAAAGGCAAAACTTTCGTTTCCCTCTTTTAAATAGGCCATCAAAAAATGCCTATCGTGATCACAACCAAATTTCATCACTAATACCTTAAAACCCTGAATAAAAGCAATACCTCATTTTCTGAACATCCAAACAGACACCCATATACTCACTTGCGCACGTCGTCGGCCCAGCCCGAAAGAATGAACTTACTCACCAAGCCGACGACCGCCAAGTCCAGCATAATCTCGGTGGGAAACCTCCAAAATGTTATGGCAATCTGTGGGACACATGCTCAGGAAGACAATAATGAGGCAACACAAGGATTCATAGTTTGGAAGTATTAGGATTTTACTCGAGTAAGGAGTCAGAAACTTACATGACCAATTCAATGCAACGGAAGACCCAGTCTGACTCTCTGAGTAAACATAAGGCCACAGCCTTTATAGTCTCCACTCCCACAAGAGACATCCCCCAACATAGCCCAAAGGAATTTGGGGACAGTAACAAAGTAACCAACCAGCACCACAGGGGTGTCACAGATAAGATAACATCAGAGTGCAATAAAGGGGTATTATTATATGTTTGCAGTCTAAATTTCTATGACAAAGCCCAGTTTGGCCCTGTTCACTTTTGCTTAGCAGAGTCTGTATCTTCAAAACTAGACACTCTGCAGGCCTATAAGCTTGGCTGGGGGCAGAGAAGCAGAGTCTGAGCAGCTACAGGAAGGATGGAGGGGTTCAGACAAGGTTTTCCAACTCCGTGCCTAAATGTCACTTTCACAGCGAAATAAGCCCAGTTTGGCCCTGTTCACTTTTGCTTAGCAGAGTCTGTATCTTCAAAACTAGACACTCTGCAGGCCTATAAGCTTGGCTGGGGGCAGAGAAGCAGAGTCTGAGCAGCTACAGGAAGGATGGAGGGGTTCAGACAAGGTTTTCCAACTCCGTGCCTAAATGTCACTTTCACAGCGAAATAAGCCCAGTTTGGCCCTGTTCACTTTTGCTTAGCAGAGTCTGTATCTTCAAAACTAGACACTCTGCAGGCCTATAAGCTTGGCTGGGGGCAGAGAAGCAGAGTCTGAGCAGCTACAGGAAGGATGGAGGGGTTCAGACAAGGTTTTCCAACTCCGTGCCTAAATGTCACTTTCACAGCGAAATAAGCCCAGTTTGGCCCTGTTCACTTTTGCTTAGCAGAGTCTGTATCTTCAAAACTAGACACTCTGCAGGCCTATAAGCTTGGCTGGGGGCAGAGAAGCAGAGTCTGAGCAGCTACAGGAAGGATGGAGGGGTTCAGACAAGGTTTTCCAACTCCGTGCCTAAATGTCACTTTCACAGCGAAATAAGCCCAGTTTGGCCCTGTTCACTTTTGCTTAGCAGAGTCTGTATCTTCAAAACTAGACACTCTGCAGGCCTATAAGCTTGGCTGGGGGCAGAGAAGCAGAGTCTGAGCAGCTACAGGAAGGATGGAGGGGTTCAGACAAGGTTTTCCAACTCCGTGCCTAAATGTCACTTTCACAGCGAAATAAGCCCAGTTTGGCCCTGTTCACTTTTGCTTAGCAGAGTCTGTATCTTCAAAACTAGACACTCTGCAGGCCTATAAGCTTGGCTGGGGGCAGAGAAGCAGAGTCTGAGCAGCTACAGGAAGGATGGAGGGGTTCAGACAAGGTTTTCCAACTCCGTGCCTAAATGTCACTTTCACAGCGAAATAAGCCCAGTTTGGCCCTGTTCACTTTTGCTTAGCAGAGTCTGTATCTTCAAAACTAGACACTCTGCAGGCCTATAAGCTTGGCTGGGGGCAGAGAAGCAGAGTCTGAGCAGCTACAGGAAGGATGGAGGGGTTCAGACAAGGTTTTCCAACTCCGTGCCTAAATGTCACTTTCACAGCGAAATAAGCCCAGTTTGGCCCTGTTCACTTTTGCTTAGCAGAGTCTGTATCTTCAAAACTAGACACTCTGCAGGCCTATAAGCTTGGCTGGGGGCAGAGAAGCAGAGTCTGAGCAGCTACAGGAAGGATGGAGGGGTTCAGACAAGGTTTTCCAACTCCGTGCCTAAATGTCACTTTCACAGCGAAATAAGCCCAGTTTGGCCCTGTTCACTTTTGCTTAGCAGAGTCTGTATCTTCAAAACTAGACACTCTGCAGGCCTATAAGCTTGGCTGGGGGCAGAGAAGCAGAGTCTGAGCAGCTACAGGAAGGATGGAGGGGTTCAGACAAGGTTTTCCAACTCCGTGCCTAAATGTCACTTTCACAGCGAAATAAGCCCAGTTTGGCCCTGTTCACTTTTGCTTAGCAGAGTCTGTATCTTCAAAACTAGACACTCTGCAGGCCTATAAGCTTGGCTGGGGGCAGAGAAGCAGAGTCTGAGCAGCTACAGGAAGGATGGAGGGGTTCAGACAAGGTTTTCCAAGTCCGTGCCTAAATGTCACTTTCACAGCGAAATAAGCCCAGTTTGGCCCTGTTCACTTTTGCTTAGCAGAGTCTGTATCTTCAAAACTAGACACTCTGCAGGCCTATATCAGCCCAATATCAATATCAGCCCAATATCAATATCAGCCCAATATCAGCATCAGCCCAATATCAGCATCAGCCCAATATCAGCATCAGCCCAATATCAGCATCAGCCCAATATCAGCATCAGCCCAATATCAGCATCAGCCCAATATCAGCATCAGCCCAATATCAGCATCAGCCCAATATCAGCATCAGCCCAATATCAGCATCAGCCCAATATCAGCATCAGCCCAATATCAGCATCAGCCCAATATCAGCATCAGCCCAATATCAGCATCAGCCCAATATCAGCATCAGCCCAATATCAGCATCAGCCCAATATCAGCATCAGCCCAATATCAGCATCAGCCCAATATCAGCATCAGCCCAATATCAGCATCAGCCCAATATCAGCATCAGCCCAATATCAGCATCAGCCCAATATCAGCATCAGCCCAATATCAGCATCAGCCCAATATCAGCATCAGCCCAATATCAGCATCAGCCCAATATCAGCATCAGCCCAATATCAGCATCAGCCCAATATCAGCATCAGCCCAATATCAGCATCAGCCCAATATCAGCATCAGCCCAATATCAGCATCAGCCCAATATCAGCATCAGCCCAATATCAGCATCAGCCCAATATCAGCATCAGCCCAATATCAGCATCAGCCCAATATCAGCATCAGCCCAATATCAGCATCAGCCCAATATCAGCATCAGCCCAATATCAGCATCAGCCCAATATCAGCATCAGCCCAATATCAGCATCAGCCCAATATCAGCATCAGCCCAATATCAGCATCAGCCCAATATCAGCATCAGCCCAATATCAGCATCAGCCCAATATCAGCATCAGCCCAATATCAGCATCAGCCCAATATCAGCATCAGCCCAATATCAGCATCAGCCCAATATCAGCATCAGCCCAATATCAGCATCAGCCCAATATCAGCATCAGCCCAATATCAGCATCAGCCCAATATCAGCATCAGCCCAATATCAGCATCAGCCCTAGACACTCTGCAGGCCTATAAGCTTGGCTGGGGGCAGAGAAGCAGCCCAATATGATATAATATCAGCTGATGCTGATATTGGGCTGATGCTGATATTGGGCTGATGCTGATATTGGGCTGATGCTGATATTGGGCTGATGCTGATATTGGGCTGATGCTGATATTGGGCTGATGCTGATATTGGGCTGATGCTGATATTGGGCTGATGCTGATATTGGGCTGATGCTGATATTGGGCTGATGCTGATATTGGGCTGATGCTGATATTGGGCTGATGCTGATATTGGGCTGATGCTGATATTGGGCTGATGCTGATATTGGGCTGATGCTGATATTGGGCTGATGCTGATATTGGGCTGATGCTGATATTGGGCTGATGCTGATATTGGGCTGATGCTGATATTGGGCTGATGCTGATATTGGGCTGATGCTGATATTGGGCTGATGCTGATATTGGGCTGATGCTGATATTGGGCTGATGCTGATATTGGGCTGATGCTGATATTGGGCTGATGCTGATATTGGGCTGATGCTGATATTGGGCTGATGCTGATATTGGGCTGATGCTGATATTGGGCTGATGCTGATATTGGGCTGATGCTGATATTGGGCTGATGCTGATATTGGGCTGATGCTGATATTGGGCTGATGCTGATATTGGGCTGATGCTGATATTGGGCTGATGCTGATATTGGGCTGATGCTGATATTGGGCTGATGCTGATATTGGGCTGATGCTGATATTGGGCTGATGCTGATATTGGGCTGATGCTGATATTGGGCTGATGCTGATATTGGGCTGATGCTGATATTGGGCTGATGCTGATATTGGGCTGATGCTGATATTGGGCTGATGCTGATATTGGGCTGATGCTGATATTGGGCTGATGCTGATATTGGGCTGATGCTGATATTGGGCTGATGCTGATATTGGGCTGATGCTGATATTGGGCTGATGCTGATATTGGGCTGATGCTGATATTGGGCTGATGCTGATATTGGGCTGATGCTGATATTGGGCTGATGCTGATATTGGGCTGATGCTGATATTGGGCTGATGCTGATATTGGGCTGATGCTGATATTGGGCTGATATTGATATTGGGCTGATATTGATATTGGGCTGATATTGATATTGGGCTGATATTGATATTGGGCTGATATTGATATTGGGCTGATATTGATATTGGGCTGATATTGATATTGGTTGATATTGGGCTGATATTGATATTGGGCTGATATTGATATTGGGCTGATATTGATATTGGGCTGATATTGATATTGGGCTGATATTGATATTGGGCTGATATTGATATTGGGCTGATATTGATATTGGGCTGATATTGATATTGGGCTGATATTGATATTGGGCTGATATTGATATTGGGCTGATATTGATATTGGGCTGATATTGATATTGGGCTGATATTGATATTGGGCTGATATTGATATTGGGCTGATATTGATATTGGGCTGATATTGATATTGGGCTGATATTGATATTGGGCTGATATTGATATTGGGCTGATATTGATATTGGGCTGATATTGATATTGGGCTGATATAGGCCTGCAGAGTGTCTAGTTTTGAAGATACAGACTCTGCTAAGCAAAAGTGAACAGGGCCAAACTGGGCTTATTTCGCTGTGAAAGTGACATTTAGGCACGGACTTGGAAAACCTTGTCTGAACCCCTCCATCCTTCCTGTAGCTGCTCAGACTCTGCTTCTCTGCCCCCAGCCAAGCTTATAGGCCTGCAGAGTGTCTAGTTTTGAAGATACAGACTCTGCTAAGCAAAAGTGAACAGGGCCAAACTGGGCTTATTTCGCTGTGAAAGTGACATTTAGGCACGGAGTTGGAAAACCTTGTCTGAACCCCTCCATCCTTCCTGTAGCTGCTCAGACTCTGCTTCTCTGCCCCCAGCCAAGCTTATAGGCCTGCAGAGTGTCTAGTTTTGAAGATACAGACTCTGCTAAGCAAAAGTGAACAGGGCCAAACTGGGCTTATTTCGCTGTGAAAGTGACATTTAGGCACGGAGTTGGAAAACCTTGTCTGAACCCCTCCATCCTTCCTGTAGCTGCTCAGACTCTGCTTCTCTGCCCCCAGCCAAGCTTATAGGCCTGCAGAGTGTCTAGTTTTGAAGATACAGACTCTGCTAAGCAAAAGTGAACAGGGCCAAACTGGGCTTATTTCGCTGTGAAAGTGACATTTAGGCACGGAGTTGGAAAACCTTGTCTGAACCCCTCCATCCTTCCTGTAGCTGCTCAGACTCTGCTTCTCTGCCCCCAGCCAAGCTTATAGGCCTGCAGAGTGTCTAGTTTTGAAGATACAGACTCTGCTAAGCAAAAGTGAACAGGGCCAAACTGGGCTTATTTCGCTGTGAAAGTGACATTTAGGCACGGAGTTGGAAAACCTTGTCTGAACCCCTCCATCCTTCCTGTAGCTGCTCAGACTCTGCTTCTCTGCCCCCAGCCAAGCTTATAGGCCTGCAGAGTGTCTAGTTTTGAAGATACAGACTCTGCTAAGCAAAAGTGAACAGGGCCAAACTGGGCTTATTTCGCTGTGAAAGTGACATTTAGGCACGGAGTTGGAAAACCTTGTCTGAACCCCTCCATCCTTCCTGTAGCTGCTCAGACTCTGCTTCTCTGCCCCCAGCCAAGCTTATAGGCCTGCAGAGTGTCTAGTTTTGAAGATACAGACTCTGCTAAGCAAAAGTGAACAGGGCCAAACTGGGCTTATTTCGCTGTGAAAGTGACATTTAGGCACGGAGTTGGAAAACCTTGTCTGAACCCCTCCATCCTTCCTGTAGCTGCTCAGACTCTGCTTCTCTGCCCCCAGCCAAGCTTATAGGCCTGCAGAGTGTCTAGTTTTGAAGATACAGACTCTGCTAAGCAAAAGTGAACAGGGCCAAACTGGGCTTATTTCGCTGTGAAAGTGACATTTAGGCACGGAGTTGGAAAACCTTGTCTGAACCCCTCCATCCTTCCTGTAGCTGCTCAGACTCTGCTTCTCTGCCCCCAGCCAAGCTTATAGGCCTGCAGAGTGTCTAGTTTTGAAGATACAGACTCTGCTAAGCAAAAGTGAACAGGGCCAAACTGGGCTTATTTCGCTGTGAAAGTGACATTTAGGCACGGAGTTGGAAAACCTTGTCTGAACCCCTCCATCCTTCCTGTAGCTGCTCAGACTCTGCTTCTCTGCCCCCAGCCAAGCTTATAGGCCTGCAGAGTGTCTAGTTTTGAAGATACAGACTCTGCTAAGCAAAAGTGAACAGGGCCAAACTGGGCTTATTTCGCTGTGAAAGTGACATTTAGGCACGGAGTTGGAAAACCTTGTCTGAACCCCTCCATCCTTCCTGTAGCTGCTCAGACTCTGCTTCTCTGCCCCCAGCCAAGCTTATAGGCCTGCAGAGTGTCTAGTTTTGAAGATACAGACTCTGCTAAGCAAAAGTGAACAGGGCCAAACTGGGCTTATTTCGCTGTGAAAGTGACATTTAGGCACGGAGTTGGAAAACCTTGTCTGAACCCCTCCATCCTTCCTGTAGCTGCTCAGACTCTGCTTCTCTGCCCCCAGCCAAGCTTATAGGCCTGCAGAGTGTCTAGTTTTGAAGATACAGACTCTGCTAAGCAAAAGTGAACAGGGCCAAACTGGGCTTATTTCGCTGTGAAAGTGACATTTAGGCACGGAGTTGGAAAACCTTGTCTGAACCCCTCCATCCTTCCTGTAGCTGCTCAGACTCTGCTTCTCTGCCCCCAGCCAAGCTTATAGGCCTGCAGAGTGTCTAGTTTTGAAGATACAGACTCTGCTAAGCAAAAGTGAACAGGGCCAAACTGGGCTTATTTCGCTGTGAAAGTGACATTTAGGCACGGAGTTGGAAAACCTTGTCTGAACCCCTCCATCCTTCCTGTAGCTGCTCAGACTCTGCTTCTCTGCCCCCAGCCAAGCTTATAGGCCTGCAGAGTGTCTAGTTTTGAAGATACAGACTCTGCTAAGCAAAAGTGAACAGGGCCAAACTGGGCTTATTTCGCTGTGAAAGTGACATTTAGGCACGGAGTTGGAAAACCTTGTCTGAACCCCTCCATCCTTCCTGTAGCTGCTCAGACTCTGCTTCTCTGCCCCCAGCCAAGCTTATAGGCCTGCAGAGTGTCTAGTTTTGAAGATACAGACTCTGCTAAGCAAAAGTGAACAGGGCCAAACTGGGCTTATTTCGCTGTGAAAGTGACATTTAGGCACGGAGTTGGAAAACCTTGTCTGAACCCCTCCATCCTTCCTGTAGCTGCTCAGACTCTGCTTCTCTGCCCCCAGCCAAGCTTATAGGCCTGCAGAGTGTCTAGTTTTGAAGATACAGACTCTGCTAAGCAAAAGTGAACAGGGCCAAACTGGGCTTATTTCGCTGTGAAAGTGACATTTAGGCACGGAGTTGGAAAACCTTGTCTGAACCCCTCCATCCTTCCTGTAGCTGCTCAGACTCTGCTTCTCTGCCCCCAGCCAAGCTTATAGGCCTGCAGAGTGTCTAGTTTTGAAGATACAGACTCTGCTAAGCAAAAGTGAACAGGGCCAAACTGGGCTTATTTCGCTGTGAAAGTGACATTTAGGCACGGAGTTGGAAAACCTTGTCTGAACCCCTCCATCCTTCCTGTAGCTGCTCAGACTCTGCTTCTCTGCCCCCAGCCAAGCTTATAGGCCTGCAGAGTGTCTAGTTTTGAAGATACAGACTCTGCTAAGCAAAAGTGAACAGGGCCAAACTGGGCTTATTTCGCTGTGAAAGTGACATTTAGGCACGGAGTTGGAAAACCTTGTCTGAACCCCTCCATCCTTCCTGTAGCTGCTCAGACTCTGCTTCTCTGCCCCCAGCCAAGCTTATAGGCCTGCAGAGTGTCTAGTTTTGAAGATACAGACTCTGCTAAGCAAAAGTGAACAGGGCCAAACTGGGCTTATTTCGCTGTGAAAGTGACATTTAGGCACGGAGTTGGAAAACCTTGTCTGAACCCCTCCATCCTTCCTGTAGCTGCTCAGACTCTGCTTCTCTGCCCCCAGCCAAGCTTATAGGCCTGCAGAGTGTCTAGTTTTGAAGATACAGACTCTGCTAAGCAAAAGTGAACAGGGCCAAACTGGGCTTATTTCGCTGTGAAAGTGACATTTAGGCACGGAGTTGGAAAACCTTGTCTGAACCCCTCCATCCTTCCTGTAGCTGCTCAGACTCTGCTTCTCTGCCCCCAGCCAAGCTTATAGGCCTGCAGAGTGTCTAGTTTTGAAGATACAGACTCTGCTAAGCAAAAGTGAACAGGGCCAAACTGGGCTTATTTCGCTGTGAAAGTGACATTTAGGCACGGAGTTGGAAAACCTTGTCTGAACCCCTCCATCCTTCCTGTAGCTGCTCAGACTCTGCTTCTCTGCCCCCAGCCAAGCTTATAGGCCTGCAGAGTGTCTAGTTTTGAAGATACAGACTCTGCTAAGCAAAAGTGAACAGGGCCAAACTGGGCTTATTTCGCTGTGAAAGTGACATTTAGGCACGGAGTTGGAAAACCTTGTCTGAACCCCTCCATCCTTCCTGTAGCTGCTCAGACTCTGCTTCTCTGCCCCCAGCCAAGCTTATAGGCCTGCAGAGTGTCTAGTTTTGAAGATACAGACTCTGCTAAGCAAAAGTGAACAGGGCCAAACTGGGCTTATTTCGCTGTGAAATTGATGTCACTTTCACAGCGAAATAAGCCCAGTTTGGCCCTGTTCACTTTTGCTTAGCAGAGTCTGTATCTTCAAAACTAGACACTCTGCAGGCCTATAAGCTTGGCTGGGGGCAGAGAAGCAGAGTCTGAGCAGCTACAGGAAGGATGGAGGGGTTCAGACAAGGTTTTCCAACTCCGTGCCTAAATGTCACTTTCACAGCGAAATAAGCCCAGTTTGGCCCTGTTCACTTTTGCTTAGCAGAGTCTGTATCTTCAAAACTAGACACTCTGCAGGCCTATAAGCTTGGCTGGGGGCAGAGAAGCAGAGTCTGAGCAGCTACAGGAAGGATGGAGGGGTTCAGACAAGGTTTTCCAACTCCGTGCCTAAATGTCACTTTCACAGCGAAATAAGCCCAGTTTGGCCCTGTTCACTTTTGCTTAGCAGAGTCTGTATCTTCAAAACTAGACACTCTGCAGGCCTATAAGCTTGGCTGGGGGCAGAGAAGCAGAGTCTGAGCAGCTACAGGAAGGATGGAGGGGTTCAGACAAGGTTTTCCAACTCCGTGCCTAAATGTCACTTTCACAGCGAAATAAGCCCAGTTTGGCCCTGTTCACTTTTGCTTAGCAGAGTCTGTATCTTCAAAACTAGACACTCTGCAGGCCTATAAGCTTGGCTGGGGGCAGAGAAGCAGAGTCTGAGCAGCTACAGGAAGGATGGAGGGGTTCAGACAAGGTTTTCCAACTCCGTGCCTAAATGTCACTTTCACAGCGAAATAAGCCCAGTTTGGCCCTGTTCACTTTTGCTTAGCAGAGTCTGTATCTTCAAAACTAGACACTCTGCAGGCCTATAAGCTTGGCTGGGGGCAGAGAAGCAGAGTCTGAGCAGCTACAGGAAGGATGGAGGGGTTCAGACAAGGTTTTCCAACTCCGTGCCTAAATGTCACTTTCACAGCGAAATAAGCCCAGTTTGGCCCTGTTCACTTTTGCTTAGCAGAGTCTGTATCTTCAAAACTAGACACTCTGCAGGCCTATAAGCTTGGCTGGGGGCAGAGAAGCAGAGTCTGAGCAGCTACAGGAAGGATGGAGGGGTTCAGACAAGGTTTTCCAACTCCGTGCCTAAATGTCACTTTCACAGCGAAATAAGCCCAGTTTGGCCCTGTTCACTTTTGCTTAGCAGAGTCTGTATCTTCAAAACTAGACACTCTGCAGGCCTATAAGCTTGGCTGGGGGCAGAGAAGCAGAGTCTGAGCAGCTACAGGAAGGATGGAGGGGTTCAGACAAGGTTTTCCAACTCCGTGCCTAAATGTCACTTTCACAGCGAAATAAGCCCAGTTTGGCCCTGTTCACTTTTGCTTAGCAGAGTCTGTATCTTCAAAACTAGACACTCTGCAGGCCTATAAGCTTGGCTGGGGGCAGAGAAGCAGAGTCTGAGCAGCTACAGGAAGGATGGAGGGGTTCAGACAAGGTTTTCCAACTCCGTGCCTAAATGTCACTTTCACAGCGAAATAAGCCCAGTTTGGCCCTGTTCACTTTTGCTTAGCAGAGTCTGTATCTTCAAAACTAGACACTCTGCAGGCCTATAAGCTTGGCTGGGGGCAGAGAAGCAGAGTCTGAGCAGCTACAGGAAGGATGGAGGGGTTCAGACAAGGTTTTCCAACTCCGTGCCTAAATGTCACTTTCACAGCGAAATAAGCCCAGTTTGGCCCTGTTCACTTTTGCTTAGCAGAGTCTGTATCTTCAAAACTAGACACTCTGCAGGCCTATAAGCTTGGCTGGGGGCAGAGAAGCAGAGTCTGAGCAGCTACAGGAAGGATGGAGGGGTTCAGACAAGGTTTTCCAACTCCGTGCCTAAATGTCACTTTCACAGCGAAATAAGCCCAGTTTGGCCCTGTTCACTTTTGCTTAGCAGAGTCTGTATCTTCAAAACTAGACACTCTGCAGGCCTATAAGCTTGGCTGGGGGCAGAGAAGCAGAGTCTGAGCAGCTACAGGAAGGATGGAGGGGTTCAGACAAGGTTTTCCAACTCCGTGCCTAAATGTCACTTTCACAGCGAAATAAGCCCAGTTTGGCCCTGTTCACTTTTGCTTAGCAGAGTCTGTATCTTCAAAACTAGACACTCTGCAGGCCTATAAGCTTGGCTGGGGGCAGAGAAGCAGAGTCTGAGCAGCTACAGGAAGGATGGAGGGGTTCAGACAAGGTTTTCCAACTCCGTGCCTAAATGTCACTTTCACAGCGAAATAAGCCCAGTTTGGCCCTGTTCACTTTTGCTTAGCAGAGTCTGTATCTTCAAAACTAGACACTCTGCAGGCCTATAAGCTTGGCTGGGGGCAGAGAAGCAGAGTCTGAGCAGCTACAGGAAGGATGGAGGGGTTCAGACAAGGTTTTCCAAGTCCGTGCCTAAATGTCACTTTCACAGCGAAATAAGCCCAGTTTGGCCCTGTTCACTTTTGCTTAGCAGAGTCTGTATCTTCAAAACTAGACACTCTGCAGGCCTATATCAGCCCAATATCAATATCAGCCCAATATCAATATCAGCCCAATATCAATATCAGCCCAATATCAATATCAGCCCAATATCAATATCAGCCCAATATCAATATCAGCCCAATATCAATATCAGCCCAATATCAATATCAGCCCAATATCAATATCAGCCCAATATCAATATCAGCCCAATATCAATATCAGCCCAATATCAATATCAGCCCAATATCAATATCAGCCCAATATCAATATCAGCCCAATATCAATATCAGCCCAATATCAATATCAGCCCAATATCAATATCAGCCCAATATCAATATCAGCCCAATATCAATATCAGCCCAATATCAATATCAGCCCAATATCAATATCAGCCCAATATCAATATCAGCCCAATATCAATATCAGCCCAATATCAATATCAGCCCAATATCAACCAATATCAATATCAGCCCAATATCAATATCAGCCCAATATCAATATCAGCCCAATATCAATATCAGCCCAATATCAATATCAGCCCAATATCAATATCAGCCCAATATCAATATCAGCTCAATATCAATATCAGCCCAATATCAATATCAGCCCAATATCAATATCAGCCCAATATCAATATCAGCCCAATATCAGCATCAGCCCAATATCAGCATCAGCCCAATATCAGCATCAGCCCAATATCAGCATCAGCCCAATATCAGCATCAGCCCAATATCAGCATCAGCCCAATATCAGCATCAGCCCAATATCAGCATCAGCCCAATATCAGCATCAGCCCAATATCAGCATCAGCCCAATATCAGCATCAGCCCAATATCAGCATCAGCCCAATATCAGCATCAGCCCAATATCAGCATCAGCCCAATATCAGCATCAGCCCAATATCAGCATCAGCCCAATATCAGCATCAGCCCAATATCAGCATCAGCCCAATATCAGCATCAGCCCAATATCAGCATCAGCCCAATATCAGCATCAGCCCAATATCAGCATCAGCCCAATATCAGCATCAGCCCAATATCAGCATCAGCCCAATATCAGCATCAGCCCAATATCAGCATCAGCCCAATATCAGCATCAGCCCAATATCAGCATCAGCCCAATATCAGCATCAGCCCAATATCAGCATCAGCCCAATATCAGCATCAGCCCAATATCAGCATCAGCCCAATATCAGCATCAGCCCAATATCAGCATCAGCCCAATATCAGCATCAGCCCAATATCAGCATCAGCCCAATATCAGCATCAGCCCAATATCAGCATCAGCCCAATATCAGCATCAGCCCAATATCAGCATCAGCCCAATATCAGCATCAGCCCAATATCAGCATCAGCCCAATATCAGCATCAGCCCAATATCAGCATCAGCCCAATATCAGCATCAGCCCAATATCAGCATCAGCCCAATATCAGCATCAGCCCAATATCAGCATCAGCCCAATATCAGCATCAGCCCAATATCAGCATCAGCTGATATTATATCATATTGGGCTGCTTCTCTGCCCCCAGCCAAGCTTATAGGCCTGCAGAGTGTCTAGGGCTGATGCTGATATTGGGCTGATGCTGATATTGGGCTGATGCTGATATTGGGCTGATGCTGATATTGGGCTGATGCTGATATTGGGCTGATGCTGATATTGGGCTGATGCTGATATTGGGCTGATGCTGATATTGGGCTGATGCTGATATTGGGCTGATGCTGATATTGGGCTGATGCTGATATTGGGCTGATGCTGATATTGGGCTGATGCTGATATTGGGCTGATGCTGATATTGGGCTGATGCTGATATTGGGCTGATGCTGATATTGGGCTGATGCTGATATTGGGCTGATGCTGATATTGGGCTGATGCTGATATTGGGCTGATGCTGATATTGGGCTGATGCTGATATTGGGCTGATGCTGATATTGGGCTGATGCTGATATTGGGCTGATGCTGATATTGGGCTGATGCTGATATTGGGCTGATGCTGATATTGGGCTGATGCTGATATTGGGCTGATGCTGATATTGGGCTGATGCTGATATTGGGCTGATGCTGATATTGGGCTGATGCTGATATTGGGCTGATGCTGATATTGGGCTGATGCTGATATTGGGCTGATGCTGATATTGGGCTGATGCTGATATTGGGCTGATGCTGATATTGGGCTGATGCTGATATTGGGCTGATGCTGATATTGGGCTGATGCTGATATTGGGCTGATGCTGATATTGGGCTGATGCTGATATTGGGCTGATGCTGATATTGGGCTGATGCTGATATTGGGCTGATGCTGATATTGGGCTGATGCTGATATTGGGCTGATGCTGATATTGGGCTGATGCTGATATTGGGCTGATGCTGATATTGGGCTGATGCTGATATTGGGCTGATGCTGATATTGGGCTGATGCTGATATTGGGCTGATGCTGATATTGGGCTGATGCTGATATTGGGCTGATGCTGATATTGGGCTGATGCTGATATTGGGCTGATGCTGATATTGGGCTGATGCTGATATTGGGCTGATGCTGATATTGGGCTGATGCTGATATTGGGCTGATGCTGATATTGGGCTGATGCTGATATTGGGCTGATGCTGATATTGGGCTGATATTGATATTGGGCTGATATTGATATTGGGCTGATATAGGCCTGCAGAGTGTCTAGTTTTGAAGATACAGACTCTGCTAAGCAAAAGTGAACAGGGCCAAACTGGGCTTATTTCGCTGTGAAAGTGACATTTAGGCACGGACTTGGAAAACCTTGTCTGAACCCCTCCATCCTTCCTGTAGCTGCTCAGACTCTGCTTCTCTGCCCCCAGCCAAGCTTATAGGCCTGCAGAGTGTCTAGTTTTGAAGATACAGACTCTGCTAAGCAAAAGTGAACAGGGCCAAACTGGGCTTATTTCGCTGTGAAAGTGACATTTAGGCACGGAGTTGGAAAACCTTGTCTGAACCCCTCCATCCTTCCTGTAGCTGCTCAGACTCTGCTTCTCTGCCCCCAGCCAAGCTTATAGGCCTGCAGAGTGTCTAGTTTTGAAGATACAGACTCTGCTAAGCAAAAGTGAACAGGGCCAAACTGGGCTTATTTCGCTGTGAAAGTGACATTTAGGCACGGAGTTGGAAAACCTTGTCTGAACCCCTCCATCCTTCCTGTAGCTGCTCAGACTCTGCTTCTCTGCCCCCAGCCAAGCTTATAGGCCTGCAGAGTGTCTAGTTTTGAAGATACAGACTCTGCTAAGCAAAAGTGAACAGGGCCAAACTGGGCTTATTTCGCTGTGAAAGTGACATTTAGGCACGGAGTTGGAAAACCTTGTCTGAACCCCTCCATCCTTCCTGTAGCTGCTCAGACTCTGCTTCTCTGCCCCCAGCCAAGCTTATAGGCCTGCAGAGTGTCTAGTTTTGAAGATACAGACTCTGCTAAGCAAAAGTGAACAGGGCCAAACTGGGCTTATTTCGCTGTGAAAGTGACATTTAGGCACGGAGTTGGAAAACCTTGTCTGAACCCCTCCATCCTTCCTGTAGCTGCTCAGACTCTGCTTCTCTGCCCCCAGCCAAGCTTATAGGCCTGCAGAGTGTCTAGTTTTGAAGATACAGACTCTGCTAAGCAAAAGTGAACAGGGCCAAACTGGGCTTATTTCGCTGTGAAAGTGACATTTAGGCACGGAGTTGGAAAACCTTGTCTGAACCCCTCCATCCTTCCTGTAGCTGCTCAGACTCTGCTTCTCTGCCCCCAGCCAAGCTTATAGGCCTGCAGAGTGTCTAGTTTTGAAGATACAGACTCTGCTAAGCAAAAGTGAACAGGGCCAAACTGGGCTTATTTCGCTGTGAAAGTGACATTTAGGCACGGAGTTGGAAAACCTTGTCTGAACCCCTCCATCCTTCCTGTAGCTGCTCAGACTCTGCTTCTCTGCCCCCAGCCAAGCTTATAGGCCTGCAGAGTGTCTAGTTTTGAAGATACAGACTCTGCTAAGCAAAAGTGAACAGGGCCAAACTGGGCTTATTTCGCTGTGAAAGTGACATTTAGGCACGGAGTTGGAAAACCTTGTCTGAACCCCTCCATCCTTCCTGTAGCTGCTCAGACTCTGCTTCTCTGCCCCCAGCCAAGCTTATAGGCCTGCAGAGTGTCTAGTTTTGAAGATACAGACTCTGCTAAGCAAAAGTGAACAGGGCCAAACTGGGCTTATTTCGCTGTGAAAGTGACATTTAGGCACGGAGTTGGAAAACCTTGTCTGAACCCCTCCATCCTTCCTGTAGCTGCTCAGACTCTGCTTCTCTGCCCCCAGCCAAGCTTATAGGCCTGCAGAGTGTCTAGTTTTGAAGATACAGACTCTGCTAAGCAAAAGTGAACAGGGCCAAACTGGGCTTATTTCGCTGTGAAAGTGACATTTAGGCACGGAGTTGGAAAACCTTGTCTGAACCCCTCCATCCTTCCTGTAGCTGCTCAGACTCTGCTTCTCTGCCCCCAGCCAAGCTTATAGGCCTGCAGAGTGTCTAGTTTTGAAGATACAGACTCTGCTAAGCAAAAGTGAACAGGGCCAAACTGGGCTTATTTCGCTGTGAAAGTGACATTTAGGCACGGAGTTGGAAAACCTTGTCTGAACCCCTCCATCCTTCCTGTAGCTGCTCAGACTCTGCTTCTCTGCCCCCAGCCAAGCTTATAGGCCTGCAGAGTGTCTAGTTTTGAAGATACAGACTCTGCTAAGCAAAAGTGAACAGGGCCAAACTGGGCTTATTTCGCTGTGAAAGTGACATTTAGGCACGGAGTTGGAAAACCTTGTCTGAACCCCTCCATCCTTCCTGTAGCTGCTCAGACTCTGCTTCTCTGCCCCCAGCCAAGCTTATAGGCCTGCAGAGTGTCTAGTTTTGAAGATACAGACTCTGCTAAGCAAAAGTGAACAGGGCCAAACTGGGCTTATTTCGCTGTGAAAGTGACATTTAGGCACGGAGTTGGAAAACCTTGTCTGAACCCCTCCATCCTTCCTGTAGCTGCTCAGACTCTGCTTCTCTGCCCCCAGCCAAGCTTATAGGCCTGCAGAGTGTCTAGTTTTGAAGATACAGACTCTGCTAAGCAAAAGTGAACAGGGCCAAACTGGGCTTATTTCGCTGTGAAAGTGACATCGAAATTTCACAGCGAAATAAGCCCAGTTTGGCCCTGTTCACTTTTGCTTAGCAGAGTCTGTATCTTCAAAACTAGACACTCTGCAGGCCTATAAGCTTGGCTGGGGGCAGAGAAGCAGAGTCTGAGCAGCTACAGGAAGGATGGAGGGGTTCAGACAAGGTTTTCCAACTCCGTGCCTAAATGTCACTTTCACAGCGAAATAAGCCCAGTTTGGCCCTGTTCACTTTTGCTTAGCAGAGTCTGTATCTTCAAAACTAGACACTCTGCAGGCCTATAAGCTTGGCTGGGGGCAGAGAAGCAGAGTCTGAGCAGCTACAGGAAGGATGGAGGGGTTCAGACAAGGTTTTCCAACTCCGTGCCTAAATGTCACTTTCACAGCGAAATAAGCCCAGTTTGGCCCTGTTCACTTTTGCTTAGCAGAGTCTGTATCTTCAAAACTAGACACTCTGCAGGCCTATAAGCTTGGCTGGGGGCAGAGAAGCAGAGTCTGAGCAGCTACAGGAAGGATGGAGGGGTTCAGACAAGGTTTTCCAACTCCGTGCCTAAATGTCACTTTCACAGCGAAATAAGCCCAGTTTGGCCCTGTTCACTTTTGCTTAGCAGAGTCTGTATCTTCAAAACTAGACACTCTGCAGGCCTATAAGCTTGGCTGGGGGCAGAGAAGCAGAGTCTGAGCAGCTACAGGAAGGATGGAGGGGTTCAGACAAGGTTTTCCAACTCCGTGCCTAAATGTCACTTTCACAGCGAAATAAGCCCAGTTTGGCCCTGTTCACTTTTGCTTAGCAGAGTCTGTATCTTCAAAACTAGACACTCTGCAGGCCTATAAGCTTGGCTGGGGGCAGAGAAGCAGAGTCTGAGCAGCTACAGGAAGGATGGAGGGGTTCAGACAAGGTTTTCCAACTCCGTGCCTAAATGTCACTTTCACAGCGAAATAAGCCCAGTTTGGCCCTGTTCACTTTTGCTTAGCAGAGTCTGTATCTTCAAAACTAGACACTCTGCAGGCCTATAAGCTTGGCTGGGGGCAGAGAAGCAGAGTCTGAGCAGCTACAGGAAGGATGGAGGGGTTCAGACAAGGTTTTCCAACTCCGTGCCTAAATGTCACTTTCACAGCGAAATAAGCCCAGTTTGGCCCTGTTCACTTTTGCTTAGCAGAGTCTGTATCTTCAAAACTAGACACTCTGCAGGCCTATAAGCTTGGCTGGGGGCAGAGAAGCAGAGTCTGAGCAGCTACAGGAAGGATGGAGGGGTTCAGACAAGGTTTTCCAACTCCGTGCCTAAATGTCACTTTCACAGCGAAATAAGCCCAGTTTGGCCCTGTTCACTTTTGCTTAGCAGAGTCTGTATCTTCAAAACTAGACACTCTGCAGGCCTATAAGCTTGGCTGGGGGCAGAGAAGCAGAGTCTGAGCAGCTACAGGAAGGATGGAGGGGTTCAGACAAGGTTTTCCAACTCCGTGCCTAAATGTCACTTTCACAGCGAAATAAGCCCAGTTTGGCCCTGTTCACTTTTGCTTAGCAGAGTCTGTATCTTCAAAACTAGACACTCTGCAGGCCTATAAGCTTGGCTGGGGGCAGAGAAGCAGAGTCTGAGCAGCTACAGGAAGGATGGAGGGGTTCAGACAAGGTTTTCCAACTCCGTGCCTAAATGTCACTTTCACAGCGAAATAAGCCCAGTTTGGCCCTGTTCACTTTTGCTTAGCAGAGTCTGTATCTTCAAAACTAGACACTCTGCAGGCCTATAAGCTTGGCTGGGGGCAGAGAAGCAGAGTCTGAGCAGCTACAGGAAGGATGGAGGGGTTCAGACAAGGTTTTCCAACTCCGTGCCTAAATGTCACTTTCACAGCGAAATAAGCCCAGTTTGGCCCTGTTCACTTTTGCTTAGCAGAGTCTGTATCTTCAAAACTAGACACTCTGCAGGCCTATAAGCTTGGCTGGGGGCAGAGAAGCAGAGTCTGAGCAGCTACAGGAAGGATGGAGGGGTTCAGACAAGGTTTTCCAACTCCGTGCATAAATGTCACTTTCACAGCGAAATAAGCCCAGTTTGGCCCTGTTCACTTTTGCTTAGCAGAGTCTGTATCTTCAAAACTAGACACTCTGCAGGCCTATAAGCTTGGCTGGGGGCAGAGAAGCAGAGTCTGAGCAGCTACAGGAAGGATGGAGGGGTTCAGACAAGGTTTTCCAACTCCGTGCCTAAATGTCACTTTCACAGCGAAATAAGCCCAGTTTGGCCCTGTTCACTTTTGCTTAGCAGAGTCTGTATCTTCAAAACTAGACACTCTGCAGGCCTATAAGCTTGGCTGGGGGCAGAGAAGCAGAGTCTGAGCAGCTACAGGAAGGATGGAGGGGTTCAGACAAGGTTTTCCAACTCCGTGCCTAAATGTCACTTTCACAGCGAAATAAGCCCAGTTTGGCCCTGTTCACTTTTGCTTAGCAGAGTCTGTATCTTCAAAACTAGACACTCTGCAGGCCTATAAGCTTGGCTGGGGGCAGAGAAGCAGAGTCTGAGCAGCTACAGGAAGGATGGAGGGGTTCAGACAAGGTTTTCCAACTCCGTGCCTAAATGTCACTTTCACAGCGAAATAAGCCCAGTTTGGCCCTGTTCACTTTTGCTTAGCAGAGTCTGTATCTTCAAAACTAGACACTCTGCAGGCCTATAAGCTTGGCTGGGGGCAGAGAAGCAGAGTCTGAGCAGCTACAGGAAGGATGGAGGGGTTCAGACAAGGTTTTCCAACTCCGTGCCTAAATGTCACTTTCACAGCGAAATAAGCCCAGTTTGGCCCTGTTCACTTTTGCTTAGCAGAGTCTGTATCTTCAAAACTAGACACTCTGCAGGCCTATAAGCTTGGCTGGGGGCAGAGAAGCAGAGTCTGAGCAGCTACAGGAAGGATGGAGGGGTTCAGACAAGGTTTTCCAACTCCGTGCCTAAATGTCACTTTCACAGCGAAATAAGCCCAGTTTGGCCCTGTTCACTTTTGCTT
This sequence comes from Electrona antarctica, assembly GCF_951216825.1. Taxonomy (NCBI): domain Eukaryota; kingdom Metazoa; phylum Chordata; class Actinopteri; order Myctophiformes; family Myctophidae; genus Electrona; species Electrona antarctica. The sequence continues at coordinate 53,931 of NW_027638426.1, read as the reverse complement.
AGCAGAGTCTGTATCTTCAAAACTAGACACTCTGCAGGCCTATAAGCTTGGCTGGGGGCAGAGAAGCAGAGTCTGAGCAGCTACAGGAAGGATGGAGGGGTTCAGACAAGGTTTTCCAAGTCCGTGCCTAAATGTCACTTTCACAGCGAAATAAGCCCAGTTTGGCCCTGTTCACTTTTGCTTAGCAGAGTCTGTATCTTCAAAACTAGACACTCTGCAGGCCTATATCAGCCCAATATCAATATCAGCCCAATATCAATATCAGCCCAATATCAGCATCAGCCCAATATCAGCATCAGCCCAATATCAGCATCAGCCCAATATCAGCATCAGCCCAATATCAGCATCAGCCCAATATCAGCATCAGCCCAATATCAGCATCAGCCCAATATCAGCATCAGCCCAATATCAGCATCAGCCCAATATCAGCATCAGCCCAATATCAGCATCAGCCCAATATCAGCATCAGCCCAATATCAGCATCAGCCCAATATCAGCATCAGCCCAATATCAGCATCAGCCCAATATCAGCATCAGCCCAATATCAGCATCAGCCCAATATCAGCATCAGCCCAATATCAGCATCAGCCCAATATCAGCATCAGCCCAATATCAGCATCAGCCCAATATCAGCATCAGCCCAATATCAGCATCAGCCCAATATCAGCATCAGCCCAATATCAGCATCAGCCCAATATCAGCATCAGCCCAATATCAGCATCAGCCCAATATCAGCATCAGCCCAATATCAGCATCAGCCCAATATCAGCATCAGCCCAATATCAGCATCAGCCCAATATCAGCATCAGCCCAATATCAGCATCAGCCCAATATCAGCATCAGCCCAATATCAGCATCAGCCCAATATCAGCATCAGCCCAATATCAGCATCAGCCCAATATCAGCATCAGCCCAATATCAGCATCAGCCCAATATCAGCATCAGCCCAATATCAGCATCAGCCCAATATCAGCATCAGCCCAATATCAGCATCAGCCCAATATCAGCATCAGCCCAATATCAGCATCAGCCCAATATCAGCATCAGCCCAATATCAGCATCAGCCCAATATCAGCATCAGCCCAATATCAGCATCAGCCCAATATCAGCATCAGCCCAATATCAGCATCAGCCCAATATCAGCATCAGCCCAATATCAGCATCAGCCCAATATCAGCATCAGCCCAATATCAGCATCAGCCCAATATCAGCATCAGCCCAATATCAGCATCAGCCCAATATCAGCATCAGCCCAATATCAGCATCAGCCCTAGACACTCTGCAGGCCTATAAGCTTGGCTGGGGGCAGAGAAGCAGCCCAATATGATATAATATCAGCTGATGCTGATATTGGGCTGATGCTGATATTGGGCTGATGCTGATATTGGGCTGATGCTGATATTGGGCTGATGCTGATATTGGGCTGATGCTGATATTGGGCTGATGCTGATATTGGGCTGATGCTGATATTGGGCTGATGCTGATATTGGGCTGATGCTGATATTGGGCTGATGCTGATATTGGGCTGATGCTGATATTGGGCTGATGCTGATATTGGGCTGATGCTGATATTGGGCTGATGCTGATATTGGGCTGATGCTGATATTGGGCTGATGCTGATATTGGGCTGATGCTGATATTGGGCTGATGCTGATATTGGGCTGATGCTGATATTGGGCTGATGCTGATATTGGGCTGATGCTGATATTGGGCTGATGCTGATATTGGGCTGATGCTGATATTGGGCTGATGCTGATATTGGGCTGATGCTGATATTGGGCTGATGCTGATATTGGGCTGATGCTGATATTGGGCTGATGCTGATATTGGGCTGATGCTGATATTGGGCTGATGCTGATATTGGGCTGATGCTGATATTGGGCTGATGCTGATATTGGGCTGATGCTGATATTGGGCTGATGCTGATATTGGGCTGATGCTGATATTGGGCTGATGCTGATATTGGGCTGATGCTGATATTGGGCTGATGCTGATATTGGGCTGATGCTGATATTGGGCTGATGCTGATATTGGGCTGATGCTGATATTGGGCTGATGCTGATATTGGGCTGATGCTGATATTGGGCTGATGCTGATATTGGGCTGATGCTGATATTGGGCTGATGCTGATATTGGGCTGATGCTGATATTGGGCTGATGCTGATATTGGGCTGATGCTGATATTGGGCTGATGCTGATATTGGGCTGATGCTGATATTGGGCTGATGCTGATATTGGGCTGATGCTGATATTGGGCTGATGCTGATATTGGGCTGATGCTGATATTGGGCTGATGCTGATATTGGGCTGATGCTGATATTGGGCTGATGCTGATATTGGGCTGATGCTGATATTGGGCTGATGCTGATATTGGGCTGATGCTGATATTGGGCTGATGCTGATATTGGGCTGATGCTGATATTGGGCTGATGCTGATATTGGGCTGATGCTGATATTGGGCTGATGCTGATATTGGGCTGATATTGATATTGGGCTGATATTGATATTGGGCTGATATAGGCCTGCAGAGTGTCTAGTTTTGAAGATACAGACTCTGCTAAGCAAAAGTGAACAGGGCCAAAATGGGCTTATTTCGCTGTGAAAGTGACATTTAGGCACGGACTTGGAAAACCTTGTCTGAACCCCTCCATCCTTCCTGTAGCTGCTCAGACTCTGCTTCTCTGCCCCCAGCCAAGCTTATAGGCCTGCAGAGTGTCTAGTTTTGAAGATACAGACTCTGCTAAGCAAAAGTGAACAGGGCCAAACTGGGCTTATTTCGCTGTGAAAGTGACATTTAGGCACGGAGTTGGAAAACCTTGTCTGAACCCCTCCATCCTTCCTGTAGCTGCTCAGACTCTGCTTCTCTGCCCCCAGCCAAGCTTATAGGCCTGCAGAGTGTCTAGTTTTGAAGATACAGACTCTGCTAAGCAAAAGTGAACAGGGCCAAACTGGGCTTATTTCGCTGTGAAAGTGACATTTAGGCACGGAGTTGGAAAACCTTGTCTGAACCCCTCCATCCTTCCTGTAGCTGCTCAGACTCTGCTTCTCTGCCCCCAGCCAAGCTTATAGGCCTGCAGAGTGTCTAGTTTTGAAGATACAGACTCTGCTAAGCAAAAGTGAACAGGGCCAAACTGGGCTTATTTCGCTGTGAAAGTGACATTTAGGCACGGAGTTGGAAAACCTTGTCTGAACCCCTCCATCCTTCCTGTAGCTGCTCAGACTCTGCTTCTCTGCCCCCAGCCAAGCTTATAGGCCTGCAGAGTGTCTAGTTTTGAAGATACAGACTCTGCTAAGCAAAAGTGAACAGGGCCAAACTGGGCTTATTTCGCTGTGAAAGTGACATTTAGGCACGGAGTTGGAAAACCTTGTCTGAACCCCTCCATCCTTCCTGTAGCTGCTCAGACTCTGCTTCTCTGCCCCCAGCCAAGCTTATAGGCCTGCAGAGTGTCTAGTTTTGAAGATACAGACTCTGCTAAGCAAAAGTGAACAGGGCCAAACTGGGCTTATTTCGCTGTGAAAGTGACATTTAGGCACGGAGTTGGAAAACCTTGTCTGAACCCCTCCATCCTTCCTGTAGCTGCTCAGACTCTGCTTCTCTGCCCCCAGCCAAGCTTATAGGCCTGCAGAGTGTCTAGTTTTGAAGATACAGACTCTGCTAAGCAAAAGTGAACAGGGCCAAACTGGGCTTATTTCGCTGTGAAAGTGACATTTAGGCACGGAGTTGGAAAACCTTGTCTGAACCCCTCCATCCTTCCTGTAGCTGCTCAGACTCTGCTTCTCTGCCCCCAGCCAAGCTTATAGGCCTGCAGAGTGTCTAGTTTTGAAGATACAGACTCTGCTAAGCAAAAGTGAACAGGGCCAAACTGGGCTTATTTCGCTGTGAAAGTGACATTTAGGCACGGAGTTGGAAAACCTTGTCTGAACCCCTCCATCCTTCCTGTAGCTGCTCAGACTCTGCTTCTCTGCCCCCAGCCAAGCTTATAGGCCTGCAGAGTGTCTAGTTTTGAAGATACAGACTCTGCTAAGCAAAAGTGAACAGGGCCAAACTGGGCTTATTTCGCTGTGAAAGTGACATTTAGGCACGGAGTTGGAAAACCTTGTCTGAACCCCTCCATCCTTCCTGTAGCTGCTCAAACTCTGCTTCTCTGCCCCCAGCCAAGCTTATAGGCCTGCAGAGTGTCTAGTTTTGAAGATACAGACTCTGCTAAGCAAAAGTGAACAGGGCCAAACTGGGCTTATTTCGCTGTGAAAGTGACATTTAGGCACGGAGTTGGAAAACCTTGTCTGAACCCCTCCATCCTTCCTGTAGCTGCTCAGACTCTGCTTCTCTGCCCCCAGCCAAGCTTATAGGCCTGCAGAGTGTCTAGTTTTGAAGATACAGACTCTGCTAAGCAAAAGTGAACAGGGCCAAACTGGGCTTATTTCGCTGTGAAAGTGACATTTAGGCACGGAGTTGGAAAACCTTGTCTGAACCCCTCCATCCTTCCTGTAGCTGCTCAGACTCTGCTTCTCTGCCCCCAGCCAAGCTTATAGGCCTGCAGAGTGTCTAGTTTTGAAGATACAGACTCTGCTAAGCAAAAGTGAACAGGGCCAAACTGGGCTTATTTCGCTGTGAAAGTGACATTTAGGCACGGAGTTGGAAAACCTTGTCTGAACCCCTCCATCCTTCCTGTAGCTGCTCAGACTCTGCTTCTCTGCCCCCAGCCAAGCTTATAGGCCTGCAGAGTGTCTAGTTTTGAAGATACAGACTCTGCTAAGCAAAAGTGAACAGGGCCAAACTGGGCTTATTTCGCTGTGAAAGTGACATTTAGGCACGGAGTTGGAAAACCTTGTCTGAACCCCTCCATCCTTCCTGTAGCTGCTCAGACTCTGCTTCTCTGCCCCCAGCCAAGCTTATAGGCCTGCAGAGTGTCTAGTTTTGAAGATACAGACTCTGCTAAGCAAAAGTGAACAGGGCCAAACTGGGCTTATTTCGCTGTGAAAGTGACATCGAAATTTCACAGCGAAATAAGCCCAGTTTGGCCCTGTTCACTTTTGCTTAGCAGAGTCTGTATCTTCAAAACTAGACACTCTGCAGGCCTATAAGCTTGGCTGGGGGCAGAGAAGCAGAGTCTGAGCAGCTACAGGAAGGATGGAGGGGTTCAGACAAGGTTTTCCAACTCCGTGCCTAAATGTCACTTTCACAGCGAAATAAGCCCAGTTTGGCCCTGTTCACTTTTGCTTAGCAGAGTCTGTATCTTCAAAACTAGACACTCTGCAGGCCTATAAGCTTGGCTGGGGGCAGAGAAGCAGAGTCTGAGCAGCTACAGGAAGGATGGAGGGGTTCAGACAAGGTTTTCCAACTCCGTGCCTAAATGTCACTTTCACAGCGAAATAAGCCCAGTTTGGCCCTGTTCACTTTTGCTTAGCAGAGTCTGTATCTTCAAAACTAGACACTCTGCAGGCCTATAAGCTTGGCTGGGGGCAGAGAAGCAGAGTCTGAGCAGCTACAGGAAGGATGGAGGGGTTCAGACAAGGTTTTCCAACTCCGTGCCTAAATGTCACTTTCACAGCGAAATAAGCCCAGTTTGGCCCTGTTCACTTTTGCTTAGCAGAGTCTGTATCTTCAAAACTAGACACTCTGCAGGCCTATAAGCTTGGCTGGGGGCAGAGAAGCAGAGTCTGAGCAGCTACAGGAAGGATGGAGGGGTTCAGACAAGGTTTTCCAACTCCGTGCCTAAATGTCACTTTCACAGCGAAATAAGCCCAGTTTGGCCCTGTTCACTTTTGCTTAGCAGAGTCTGTATCTTCAAAACTAGACACTCTGCAGGCCTATAAGCTTGGCTGGGGGCAGAGAAGCAGAGTCTGAGCAGCTACAGGAAGGATGGAGGGGTTCAGACAAGGTTTTCCAACTCCGTGCCTAAATGTCACTTTCACAGCGAAATAAGCCCAGTTTGGCCCTGTTCACTTTTGCTTAGCAGAGTCTGTATCTTCAAAACTAGACACTCTGCAGGCCTATAAGCTTGGCTGGGGGCAGAGAAGCAGAGTCTGAGCAGCTACAGGAAGGATGGAGGGGTTCAGACAAGGTTTTCCAACTCCGTGCCTAAATGTCACTTTCACAGCGAAATAAGCCCAGTTTGGCCCTGTTCACTTTTGCTTAGCAGAGTCTGTATCTTCAAAACTAGACACTCTGCAGGCCTATAAGCTTGGCTGGGGGCAGAGAAGCAGAGTCTGAGCAGCTACAGGAAGGATGGAGGGGTTCAGACAAGGTTTTCCAACTCCGTGCCTAAATGTCACTTTCACAGCGAAATAAGCCCAGTTTGGCCCTGTTCACTTTTGCTTAGCAGAGTCTGTATCTTCAAAACTAGACACTCTGCAGGCCTATAAGCTTGGCTGGGGGCAGAGAAGCAGAGTCTGAGCAGCTACAGGAAGGATGGAGGGGTTCAGACAAGGTTTTCCAACTCCGTGCCTAAATGTCACTTTCACAGCGAAATAAGCCCAGTTTGGCCCTGTTCACTTTTGCTTAGCAGAGTCTGTATCTTCAAAACTAGACACTCTGCAGGCCTATAAGCTTGGCTGGGGGCAGAGAAGCAGAGTCTGAGCAGCTACAGGAAGGATGGAGGGGTTCAGACAAGGTTTTCCAACTCCGTGCCTAAATGTCACTTTCACAGCGAAATAAGCCCAGTTTGGCCCTGTTCACTTTTGCTTAGCAGAGTCTGTATCTTCAAAACTAGACACTCTGCAGGCCTATAAGCTTGGCTGGGGGCAGAGAAGCAGAGTCTGAGCAGCTACAGGAAGGATGGAGGGGTTCAGACAAGGTTTTCCAACTCCGTGCCTAAATGTCACTTTCACAGCGAAATAAGCCCAGTTTGGCCCTGTTCACTTTTGCTTAGCAGAGTCTGTATCTTCAAAACTAGACACTCTGCAGGCCTATAAGCTTGGCTGGGGGCAGAGAAGCAGAGTCTGAGCAGCTACAGGAAGGATGGAGGGGTTCAGACAAGGTTTTCCAACTCCGTGCCTAAATGTCACTTTCACAGCTAAATAAGCCCAGTTTGGCCCTGTTCACTTTTGCTTAGCAGAGTCTGTATCTTCAAAACTAGACACTCTGCAGGCCTATAAGCTTGGCTGGGGGCAGAGAAGCAGAGTCTGAGCAGCTACAGGAAGGATGGAGGGGTTCAGACAAGGTTTTCCAACTCCGTGCCTAAATGTCACTTTCACAGCGAAATAAGCCCAGTTTGGCCCTGTTCACTTTTGCTTAGCAGAGTCTGTATCTTCAAAACTAGACACTCTGCAGGCCTATAAGCTTGGCTGGGGGCAGAGAAGCAGAGTCTGAGCAGCTACAGGAAGGATGGAGGGGTTCAGACAAGGTTTTCCAACTCCGTGCCTAAATGTCACTTTCACAGCGAAATAAGCCCAGTTTGGCCCTGTTCACTTTTGCTTAGCAGAGTCTGTATCTTCAAAACTAGACACTCTGCAGGCCTATAAGCTTGGCTGGGGGCAGAGAAGCAGAGTCTGAGCAGCTACAGGAAGGATGGAGGGGTTCAGACAAGGTTTTCCAACTCCGTGCCTAAATGTCACTTTCACAGCGAAATAAGCCCAGTTTGGCCCTGTTCACTTTTGCTTAGCAGAGTCTGTATCTTCAAAACTAGACACTCTGCAGGCCTATAAGCTTGGCTGGGGGCAGAGAAGCAGAGTCTGAGCAGCTACAGGAAGGATGGAGGGGTTCAGACAAGGTTTTCCAACTCCGTGCCTAAATGTCACTTTCACAGCGAAATAAGCCCAGTTTGGCCCTGTTCACTTTTGCTTAGCAGAGTCTGTATCTTCAAAACTAGACACTCTGCAGGCCTATAAGCTTGGCTGGGGGCAGAGAAGCAGAGTCTGAGCAGCTACAGGAAGGATGGAGGGGTTCAGACAAGGTTTTCCAACTCCGTGCCTAAATGTCACTTTCACAGCGAAATAAGCCCAGTTTGGCCCTGTTCACTTTTGCTTAGCAGAGTCTGTATCTTCAAAACTAGACACTCTGCAGGCCTATAAGCTTGGCTGGGGGCAGAGAAGCAGAGTCTGAGCAGCTACAGGAAGGATGGAGGGGTTCAGACAAGGTTTTCCAACTCCGTGCCTAAATGTCACTTTCACAGCGAAATAAGCCCAGTTTGGCCCTGTTCACTTTTGCTTAGCAGAGTCTGTATCTTCAAAACTAGACACTCTGCAGGCCTATAAGCTTGGCTGGGGGCAGAGAAGCAGAGTCTGAGCAGCTACAGGAAGGATGGAGGGGTTCAGACAAGGTTTTCCAACTCCGTGCCTAAATGTCACTTTCACAGCGAAATAAGCCCAGTTTGGCCCTGTTCACTTTTGCTTAGCAGAGTCTGTATCTTCAAAACTAGACACTCTGCAGGCCTATAAGCTTGGCTGGGGGCAGAGAAGCAGAGTCTGAGCAGCTACAGGAAGGATGGAGGGGTTCAGACAAGGTTTTCCAACTCCGTGCCTAAATGTCACTTTCACAGCGAAATAAGCCCAGTTTGGCCCTGTTCACTTTTGCTTAGCAGAGTCTGTATCTTCAAAACTAGACACTCTGCAGGCCTATAAGCTTGGCTGGGGGCAGAGAAGCAGAGTCTGAGCAGCTACAGGAAGGATGGAGGGGTTCAGACAAGGTTTTCCAACTCCGTGCCTAAATGTCACTTTCACAGCGAAATAAGCCCAGTTTGGCCCTGTTCACTTTTGCTTAGCAGAGTCTGTATCTTCAAAACTAGACACTCTGCAGGCCTATAAGCTTGGCTGGGGGCAGAGAAGCAGAGTCTGAGCAGCTACAGGAAGGATGGAGGGGTTCAGACAAGGTTTTCCAACTCCGTGCCTAAATGTCACTTTCACAGCGAAATAAGCCCAGTTTGGCCCTGTTCACTTTTGCTTAGCAGAGTCTGTATCTTCAAAACTAGACACTCTGCAGGCCTATAAGCTTGGCTGGGGGCAGAGAAGCAGAGTCTGAGCAGCTACAGGAAGGATGGAGGGGTTCAGACAAGGTTTTCCAAGTCCGTGCCTAAATGTCACTTTCACAGCGAAATAAGCCCAGTTTGGCCCTGTTCACTTTTGCTTAGCAGAGTCTGTATCTTCAAAACTAGACACTCTGCAGGCCTATAAGCTTGGCTGGGGGCAGAGAAGCAGAGTCTGAGCAGCTACAGGAAGGATGGAGGGGTTCAGACAAGGTTTTCCAACTCCGTGCCTAAATGTCACTTTCACAGCGAAATAAGCCCAGTTTGGCCCTGTTCACTTTTGCTTAGCAGAGTCTGTATCTTCAAAACTAGACACTCTGCAGGCCTATAAGCTTGGCTGGGGGCAGAGAAGCAGAGTCTGAGCAGCTACAGGAAGGATGGAGGGGTTCAGACAAGGTTTTCCAACTCCGTGCCTAAATGTCACTTTCACAGCTAAATAAGCCCAGTTTGGCCCTGTTCACTTTTGCTTAGCAGAGTCTGTATCTTCAAAACTAGACACTCTGCAGGCCTATAAGCTTGGCTGGGGGCAGAGAAGCAGAGTCTGAGCAGCTACAGGAAGGATGGAGGGGTTCAGACAAGGTTTTCCAACTCCGTGCCTAAATGTCACTTTCACAGCGAAATAAGCCCAGTTTGGCCCTGTTCACTTTTGCTTAGCAGAGTCTGTATCTTCAAAACTAGACACTCTGCAGGCCTATAAGCTTGGCTGGGGGCAGAGAAGCAGAGTCTGAGCAGCTACAGGAAGGATGGAGGGGTTCAGACAAGGTTTTCCAACTCCGTGCCTAAATGTCACTTTCACAGCGAAATAAGCCCAGTTTGGCCCTGTTCACTTTTGCTTAGCAGAGTCTGTATCTTCAAAACTAGACACTCTGCAGGCCTATAAGCTTGGCTGGGGGCAGAGAAGCAGAGTCTGAGCAGCTACAGGAAGGATGGAGGGGTTCAGACAAGGTTTTCCAACTCCGTGCCTAAATGTCACTTTCACAGCGAAATAAGCCCAGTTTGGCCCTGTTCACTTTTGCTTAGCAGAGTCTGTATCTTCAAAACTAGACACTCTGCAGGCCTATAAGCTTGGCTGGGGGCAGAGAAGCAGAGTCTGAGCAGCTACAGGAAGGATGGAGGGGTTCAGACAAGGTTTTCCAACTCCGTGCCTAAATGTCACTTTCACAGCGAAATAAGCCCAGTTTGGCCCTGTTCACTTTTGCTTAGCAGAGTCTGTATCTTCAAAACTAGACACTCTGCAGGCCTATAAGCTTGGCTGGGGGCAGAGAAGCAGAGTCTGAGCAGCTACAGGAAGGATGGAGGGGTTCAGACAAGGTTTTCCAACTCCGTGCCTAAATGTCACTTTCACAGCGAAATAAGCCCAGTTTGGCCCTGTTCACTTTTGCTTAGCAGAGTCTGTATCTTCAAAACTAGACACTCTGCAGGCCTATAAGCTTGGCTGGGGGCAGAGAAGCAGAGTCTGAGCAGCTACAGGAAGGATGGAGGGGTTCAGACAAGGTTTTCCAACTCCGTGCCTAAATGTCACTTTCACAGCGAAATAAGCCCAGTTTGGCCCTGTTCACTTTTGCTTAGCAGAGTCTGTATCTTCAAAACTAGACACTCTGCAGGCCTATAAGCTTGGCTGGGGGCAGAGAAGCAGAGTCTGAGCAGCTACAGGAAGGATGGAGGGGTTCAGACAAGGTTTTCCAACTCCGTGCCTAAATGTCACTTTCACAGCGAAATAAGCCCAGTTTGGCCCTGTTCACTTTTGCTTAGCAGAGTCTGTATCTTCAAAACTAGACACTCTGCAGGCCTATAAGCTTGGCTGGGGGCAGAGAAGCAGAGTCTGAGCAGCTACAGGAAGGATGGAGGGGTTCAGACAAGGTTTTCCAACTCCGTGCCTAAATGTCACTTTCACAGCGAAATAAGCCCAGTTTGGCCCTGTTCACTTTTGCTTAGCAGAGTCTGTATCTTCAAAACTAGACACTCTGCAGGCCTATAAGCTTGGCTGGGGGCAGAGAAGCAGAGTCTGAGCAGCTACAGGAAGGATGGAGGGGTTCAGACAAGGTTTTCCAACTCCGTGCCTAAATGTCACTTTCACAGCGAAATAAGCCCAGTTTGGCCCTGTTCACTTTTGCTTAGCAGAGTCTGTATCTTCAAAACTAGACACTCTGCAGGCCTATAAGCTTGGCTGGGGGCAGAGAAGCAGAGTCTGAGCAGCTACAGGAAGGATGGAGGGGTTCAGACAAGGTTTTCCAACTCCGTGCCTAAATGTCACTTTCACAGCGAAATAAGCCCAGTTTGGCCCTGTTCACTTTTGCTTAGCAGAGTCTGTATCTTCAAAACTAGACACTCTGCAGGCCTATAAGCTTGGCTGGGGGCAGAGAAGCAGAGTCTGAGCAGCTACAGGAAGGATGGAGGGGTTCAGACAAGGTTTTCCAAGTCCGTGCCTAAATGTCACTTTCACAGCGAAATAAGCCCAGTTTGGCCCTGTTCACTTTTGCTTAGCAGAGTCTGTATCTTCAAAACTAGACACTCTGCAGGCCTATATCAGCCCAATATCAATATCAGCCCAATATCAATATCAGCCCAATATCAATATCAGCCCAATATCAATATCAGCCCAATATCAATATCAGCCCAATATCAATATCAGCCCAATATCAATATCAGCCCAATATCAATATCAGCCCAATATCAATATCAGCCCAATATCAATATCAGCCCAATATCAATATCAGCCCAATATCAATATCAGCCCAATATCAATATCAGCCCAATATCAATATCAGCCCAATATCAATATCAGCCCAATATCAACCAATATCAATATCAGCCCAATATCAATATCAGCCCAATATCAATATCAGCCCAATATCAATATCAGCCCAATATCAATATCAGCCCAATATCAATATCAGCCCAATATCAATATCAGCCCAATATCAATATCAGCCCAATATCAATATCAGCCCAATATCAATATCAGCCCAATATCAGCATCAGCCCAATATCAGCATCAGCCCAATATCAGCATCAGCCCAATATCAGCATCAGCCCAATATCAGCATCAGCCCAATATCAGCATCAGCCCAATATCAGCATCAGCCCAATATCAGCATCAGCCCAATATCAGCATCAGCCCAATATCAGCATCAGCCCAATATCAGCATCAGCCCAATATCAGCATCAGCCCAATATCAGCATCAGCCCAATATCAGCATCAGCCCAATATCAGCATCAGCCCAATATCAGCATCAGCCCAATATCAGCATCAGCCCAATATCAGCATCAGCCCAATATCAGCATCAGCCCAATATCAGCATCAGCCCAATATCAGCATCAGCCCAATATCAGCATCAGCCCAATATCAGCATCAGCCCAATATCAGCATCAGCCCAATATCAGCATCAGCCCAATATCAGCTGATATATTGATATTGGGCTGATATTGATATTGGGCTGATATTGATATTGGGCTGATATTGATATTGGGCTGATATTGATATTGGTTGATATTGGGCTGATATTGATATTGGGCTGATATTGATATTGGGCTGATATTGATATTGGGCTGATATTGATATTGGGCTGATATTGATATTGGGCTGATATTGATATTGGGCTGATATTGATATTGGGCTGATATTGATATTGGGCTGATATTGATATTGGGCTGATATTGATATTGGGCTGATATTGATATTGGGCTGATATTGATATTGGGCTGATGCTGATATTGGGCTGATGCTGATATTGGGCTGATGCTGATATTGGGCTGATGCTGATATTGGGCTGATGCTGATATTGGGCTGATGCTGATATTGGGCTGATGCTGATATTGGGCTGATGCTGATATTGGGCTGATGCTGATATTGGGCTGATGCTGATATTGGGCTGATGCTGATATTGGGCTGATGCTGATATTGGGCTGATGCTGATATTGGGCTGATGCTGATATTGGGCTGATGCTGATATTGGGCTGATGCTGATATTGGGCTGATGCTGATATTGGGCTGATGCTGATATTGGGCTGATGCTGATATTGGGCTGATGCTGATATTGGGCTGATGCTGATATTGGGCTGATGCTGATATTGGGCTGATGCTGATATTGGGCTGATGCTGATATTGGGCTGATGCTGATATTGGGCTGATATTGATATTGGGCTGATATTGATATTGGGCTGATATTGATATTGGGCTGATATTGATATTGGGCTGATATTGATATTGGGCTGATATTGATATTGGGCTGATATTGATATTGGGCTGATATTGATATTGGGCTGATATTGATATTGGGCTGATATTGATATTGGTTGATATTGGGCTGATATTGATATTGGGCTGATATTGATATTGGGCTGATATTGATATTGGGCTGATATTGATATTGGGCTGATATTGATATTGGGCTGATATTGATATTGGGCTGATATTGATATTGGGCTGATATTGATATTGGGCTGATATTGATATTGGGCTGATATTGATATTGGGCTGATATTGATATTGGGCTGATATTGATATTGGGCTGATATTGATATTGGGCTGATATTGATATTGGGCTGATATTGATATTGGGCTGATATAGGCCTGCAGAGTGTCTAGTTTTGAAGATACAGACTCTGCTAAGCAAAAGTGAACAGGGCCAAACTGGGCTTATTTCGCTGTGAAAGTGACATTTAGGCGGGCTGATGCTGATATTGGGCTGATGCTGATATTGGGCTGATGCTGATATTGGGCTGATGCTGATATTGGGCTGATGCTGATATTGGGCTGATGCTGATATTGGGCTGATGCTGATATTGGGCTGATGCTGATATTGGGCTGATGCTGATATTGGGCTGATGCTGATATTGGGCTGATGCTGATATTGGGCTGATGCTGATATTGGGCTGATGCTGATATTGGGCTGATGCTGATATTGGGCTGATGCTGATATTGGGCTGATGCTGATATTGGGCTGATGCTGATATTGGGCTGATGCTGATATTGGGCTGATGCTGATATTGGGCTGATGCTGATATTGGGCTGATGCTGATATTGGGCTGATGCTGATATTGGGCTGATATTGATATTGGGCTGATATTGATATTGGGCTGATATAGGCCTGCAGAGTGTCTAGTTTTGAAGATACAGACTCTGCTAAGCAAAAGTGAACAGGGCCAAACTGGGCTTATTTCGCTGTGAAAGTGACATTTAGGCACGGACTTGGAAAACCTTGTCTGAACCCCTCCATCCTTCCTGTAGCTGCTCAGACTCTGCTTCTCTGCCCCCAGCCAAGCTTATAGGCCTGCAGAGTGTCTAGTTTTGAAGATACAGACTCTGCTAAGCAAAAGTGAACAGGGCCAAACTGGGCTTATTTCGCTGTGAAAGTGACATTTAGGCACGGAGTTGGAAAACCTTGTCTGAACCCCTCCATCCTTCCTGTAGCTGCTCAGACTCTGCTTCTCTGCCCCCAGCCAAGCTTATAGGCCTGCAGAGTGTCTAGTTTTGAAGATACAGACTCTGCTAAGCAAAAGTGAACAGGGCCAAACTGGGCTTATTTCGCTGTGAAAGTGACATTTAGGCACGGAGTTGGAAAACCTTGTCTGAACCCCTCCATCCTTCCTGTAGCTGCTCAGACTCTGATTCTCTGCCCCCAGCCAAGCTTATAGGCCTGCAGAGTGTCTAGTTTTGAAGATACAGACTCTGCTAAGCAAAAGTGAACAGGGCCAAACTGGGCTTATTTCGCTGTGAAAGTGACATTTAGGCACGGAGTTGGAAAACCTTGTCTGAACCCCTCCATCCTTCCTGTAGCTGCTCAGACTCTGCTTCTCTGCCCCCAGCCAAGCTTATAGGCCTGCAGAGTGTCTAGTTTTGAAGATACAGACTCTGCTAAGCAAAAGTGAACAGGGCCAAACTGGGCTTATTTCGCTGTGAAAGTGACATTTAGGCACGGAGTTGGAAAACCTTGTCTGAACCCCTCCATCCTTCCTGTAGCTGCTCAGACTCTGCTTCTCTGCCCCCAGCCAAGCTTATAGGCCTGCAGAGTGTCTAGTTTTGAAGATACAGACTCTGCTAAGCAAAAGTGAACAGGGCCAAACTGGGCTTATTTCGCTGTGAAAGTGACATTTAGGCACGGAGTTGGAAAACCTTGTCTGAACCCCTCCATCCTTCCTGTAGCTGCTCAGACTCTGCTTCTCTGCCCCCAGCCAAGCTTATAGGCCTGCAGAGTGTCTAGTTTTGAAGATACAGACTCTGCTAAGCAAAAGTGAACAGGGCCAAACTGGGCTTATTTCGCTGTGAAAGTGACATTTAGGCACGGAGTTGGAAAACCTTGTCTGAACCCCTCCATCCTTCCTGTAGCTGCTCAGACTCTGCTTCTCTGCCCCCAGCCAAGCTTATAGGCCTGCAGAGTGTCTAGTTTTGAAGATACAGACTCTGCTAAGCAAAAGTGAACAGGGCCAAACTGGGCTTATTTCGCTGTGAAAGTGACATTTAGGCACGGAGTTGGAAAACCTTGTCTGAACCCCTCCATCCTTCCTGTAGCTGCTCAGACTCTGCTTCTCTGCCCCCAGCCAAGCTTATAGGCCTGCAGAGTGTCTAGTTTTGAAGATACAGACTCTGCTAAGCAAAAGTGAACAGGGCCAAACTGGGCTTATTTCGCTGTGAAAGTGACATTTAGGCACGGAGTTGGAAAACCTTGTCTGAACCCCTCCATCCTTCCTGTAGCTGCTCAGACTCTGCTTCTCTGCCCCCAGCCAAGCTTATAGGCCTGCAGAGTGTCTAGTTTTGAAGATACAGACTCTGCTAAGCAAAAGTGAACAGGGCCAAACTGGGCTTATTTCGCTGTGAAAGTGACATTTAGGCACGGAGTTGGAAAACCTTGTCTGAACCCCTCCATCCTTCCTGTAGCTGCTCAGACTCTGCTTCTCTGCCCCCAGCCAAGCTTATAGGCCTGCAGAGTGTCTAGTTTTGAAGATACAGACTCTGCTAAGCAAAAGTGAACAGGGCCAAACTGGGCTTATTTCGCTGTGAAAGTGACATTTAGGCACGGAGTTGGAAAACCTTGTCTGAACCCCTCCATCCTTCCTGTAGCTGCTCAGACTCTGCTTCTCTGCCCCCAGCCAAGCTTATAGGCCTGCAGAGTGTCTAGTTTTGAAGATACAGACTCTGCTAAGCAAAAGTGAACAGGGCCAAACTGGGCTTATTTCGCTGTGAAAGTGACATTTAGGCACGGAGTTGGAAAACCTTGTCTGAACCCCTCCATCCTTCCTGTAGCTGCTCAGACTCTGCTTCTCTGCCCCCAGCCAAGCTTATAGGCCTGCAGAGTGTCTAGTTTTGAAGATACAGACTCTGCTAAGCAAAAGTGAACAGGGCCAAACTGGGCTTATTTCGCTGTGAAAGTGACATTTAGGCACGGAGTTGGAAAACCTTGTCTGAACCCCTCCATCCTTCCTGTAGCTGCTCAGACTCTGCTTCTCTGCCCCCAGCCAAGCTTATAGGCCTGCAGAGTGTCTAGTTTTGAAGATACAGACTCTGCTAAGCAAAAGTGAACAGGGCCAAACTGGGCTTATTTCGCTGTGAAAGTGACATCGAAATTTCACAGCGAAATAAGCCCAGTTTGGCCCTGTTCACTTTTGCTTAGCAGAGTCTGTATCTTCAAAACTAGACACTCTGCAGGCCTATAAGCTTGGCTGGGGGCAGAGAAGCAGAGTCTGAGCAGCTACAGGAAGGATGGAGGGGTTCAGACAAGGTTTTCCAACTCCGTGCCTAAATGTCACTTTCACAGCGAAATAAGCCCAGTTTGGCCCTGTTCACTTTTGCTTAGCAGAGTCTGTATCTTCAAAACTAGACACTCTGCAGGCCTATAAGCTTGGCTGGGGGCAGAGAAGCAGAGTCTGAGCAGCTACAGGAAGGATGGAGGGGTTCAGACAAGGTTTTCCAACTCCGTGCCTAAATGTCACTTTCACAGCGAAATAAGCCCAGTTTGGCCCTGTTCACTTTTGCTTAGCAGAGTCTGTATCTTCAAAACTAGACACTCTGCAGGCCTATAAGCTTGGCTGGGGGCAGAGAAGCAGAGTCTGAGCAGCTACAGGAAGGATGGAGGGGTTCAGACAAGGTTTTCCAACTCCGTGCCTAAATGTCACTTTCACAGCGAAATAAGCCCAGTTTGGCCCTGTTCACTTTTGCTTAGCAGAGTCTGTATCTTCAAAACTAGACACTCTGCAGGCCTATAAGCTTGGCTGGGGGCAGAGAAGCAGAGTCTGAGCAGCTACAGGAAGGATGGAGGGGTTCAGACAAGGTTTTCCAACTCCGTGCCTAAATGTCACTTTCACAGCGAAATAAGCCCAGTTTGGCCCTGTTCACTTTTGCTTAGCAGAGTCTGTATCTTCAAAACTAGACACTCTGCAGGCCTATAAGCTTGGCTGGGGGCAGAGAAGCAGAGTCTGAGCAGCTACAGGAAGGATGGAGGGGTTCAGACAAGGTTTTCCAACTCCGTGCCTAAATGTCACTTTCACAGCGAAATAAGCCCAGTTTGGCCCTGTTCACTTTTGCTTAGCAGAGTCTGTATCTTCAAAACTAGACACTCTGCAGGCCTATAAGCTTGGCTGGGGGCAGAGAAGCAGAGTCTGAGCAGCTACAGGAAGGATGGAGGGGTTCAGACAAGGTTTTCCAACTCCGTGCCTAAATGTCACTTTCACAGCGAAATAAGCCCAGTTTGGCCCTGTTCACTTTTGCTTAGCAGAGTCTGTATCTTCAAAACTAGACACTCTGCAGGCCTATAAGCTTGGCTGGGGGCAGAGAAGCAGAGTCTGAGCAGCTACAGGAAGGATGGAGGGGTTCAGACAAGGTTTTCCAACTCCGTGCCTAAATGTCACTTTCACAGCGAAATAAGCCCAGTTTGGCCCTGTTCACTTTTGCTTAGCAGAGTCTGTATCTTCAAAACTAGACACTCTGCAGGCCTATAAGCTTGGCTGGGGGCAGAGAAGCAGAGTCTGAGCAGCTACAGGAAGGATGGAGGGGTTCAGACAAGGTTTTCCAACTCCGTGCCTAAATGTCACTTTCACAGCGAAATAAGCCCAGTTTGGCCCTGTTCACTTTTGCTTAGCAGAGTCTGTATCTTCAAAACTAGACACTCTGCAGGCCTATAAGCTTGGCTGGGGGCAGAGAAGCAGAGTCTGAGCAGCTACAGGAAGGATGGAGGGGTTCAGACAAGGTTTCCAATATCAGCATCAGCCCAATATCAGCATCAGCCCAATATCAGCATCAGCCCAATATCAGCATCAGCCCAATATCAGCATCAGCCCAATATCAGCATCAGCCCAATATCAGCATCAGCCCAATATCAGCATCAGCCCAATATCAGCATCAGCCCAATATCAGCATCAGCCCAATATCAGCATCAGCCCAATATCAGCATCAGCCCAATATCAGCATCAGCCCAATATCAGCATCAGCCCAATATCAGCATCAGCCCAATATCAGCATCAGCCCAATATCAGCATCAGCCCAATATCAGCATCAGCCCAATATCAGCATCAGCCCAATATCAGCATCAGCCCAATATCAGCATCAGCCCAATATCAGCATCAGCCCAATATCAGCATCAGCCCAATATCAGCATCAGCCCAATATCAGCATCAGCCCAATATCAGCATCAGCCCAATATCAGCATCAGCCCAATATCAGCATCAGCCCAATATCAGCATCAGCCCAATATCAGCATCAGCCCAATATCAGCATCAGCCCAATATCAGCATCAGCCCAATATCAGCATCAGCCCAATATCAGCATCAGCCCAATATCAGCATCAGCCCAATATCAGCATCAGCCCAATATCAGCATCAGCCCAATATCAGCATCAGCCCAATATCAGCATCAGCCCAATATCAGCATCAGCCCAATATCAGCATCAGCCCAATATCAGCATCAGCCCAATATCAGCATCAGCCCAATATCAGCATCAGCCCAATATCAGCATCAGCCCAATATCAGCATCAGCCCAATATCAGCATCAGCCCAATATCAGCATCAGCCCAATATCAGCATCAGCCCAATATCAGCATCAGCCCAATATCAGCATCAGCCCAATATCAGCATCAGCCCTAGACACTCTGCAGGCCTATAAGCTTGGCTGGGGGCAGAGAAGCAGCCCAATATGATATAATATCAGCTGATGCTGATATTGGGCTGATGCTGATATTGGGCTGATGCTGATATTGGGCTGATGCTGATATTGGGCTGATGCTGATATTGGGCTGATGCTGATATTGGGCTGATGCTGATATTGGGCTGATGCTGATATTGGGCTGATGCTGATATTGGGCTGATGCTGATATTGGGCTGATGCTGATATTGGGCTGATGCTGATATTGGGCTGATGCTGATATTGGGCTGATGCTGATATTGGGCTGATGCTGATATTGGGCTGATGCTGATATTGGGCTGATGCTGATATTGGGCTGATGCTGATATTGGGCTGATGCTGATATTGGGCTGATGCTGATATTGGGCTGATGCTGATATTGGGCTGATGCTGATATTGGGCTGATGCTGATATTGGGCTGATGCTGATATTGGGCTGATGCTGATATTGGGCTGATGCTGATATTGGGCTGATGCTGATATTGGGCTGATGCTGATATTGGGCTGATGCTGATATTGGGCTGATGCTGATATTGGGCTGATGCTGATATTGGGCTGATGCTGATATTGGGCTGATGCTGATATTGGGCTGATGCTGATATTGGGCTGATGCTGATATTGGGCTGATGCTGATATTGGGCTGATGCTGATATTGGGCTGATGCTGATATTGGGCTGATGCTGATATTGGGCTGATGCTGATATTGGGCTGATGCTGATATTGGGCTGATGCTGATATTGGGCTGATGCTGATATTGGGCTGATGCTGATATTGGGCTGATGCTGATATTGGGCTGATGCTGATATTGGGCTGATGCTGATATTGGGCTGATGCTGATATTGGGCTGATGCTGATATTGGGCTGATGCTGATATTGGGCTGATGCTGATATTGGGCTGATATTGGGCTGATGCTGATACCAATATCAGCATCAGCCCAATATCAGCATCAGCCCAATATCAGCATCAGCCCAATATCAGCATCAGCCCAATATCAGCATCAGCCCAATATCAGCATCAGCCCAATATCAGCATCAGCCCAATATCAGCATCAGCCCAATATCAGCATCAGCTGATATTATATCATATTGGGCTGCTTCTCTGCCCCCAGCCAAGCTTATAGGCCTGCAGAGTGTCTAGGGCTGATGCTGATATTGGGCTGATGCTGATATTGGGCTGATGCTGATATTGGGCTGATGCTGATATTGGGCTGATGCTGATATTGGGCTGATGCTGATATTGGGCTGATGCTGATATTGGGCTGATGCTGATATTGGGCTGATGCTGATATTGGGCTGATGCTGATATTGGGCTGATGCTGATATTGGGCTGATGCTGATATTGGGCTGATGCTGATATTGGGCTGATGCTGATATTGGGCTGATGCTGATATTGGGCTGATGCTGATATTGGGCTGATGCTGATATTGGGCTGATGCTGATATTGGGCTGATGCTGATATTGGGCTGATGCTGATATTGGGCTGATGCTGATATTGGGCTGATGCTGATATTGGGCTGATGCTGATATTGGGCTGATGCTGATATTGGGCTGATGCTGATATTGGGCTGATGCTGATATTGGGCTGATGCTGATATTGGGCTGATGCTGATATTGGGCTGATGCTGATATTGGGCTGATGCTGATATTGGGCTGATGCTGATATTGGGCTGATGCTGATATTGGGCTGATGCTGATATTGGGCTGATGCTGATATTGGGCTGATGCTGATATTGGGCTGATGCTGATATTGGGCTGATGCTGATATTGGGCTGATGCTGATATTGGGCTGATGCTGATATTGGGCTGATGCTGATATTGGGCTGATGCTGATATTGGGCTGATGCTGATATTGGGCTGATGCTGATATTGGGCTGATGCTGATATTGGGCTGATGCTGATATTGGGCTGATGCTGATATTGGGCTGATGCTGATATTGGGCTGATGCTGATATTGGGCTGATGCTGATATTGGGCTGATGCTGATATTGGGCTGATGCTGATATTGGGCTGATGCTGATATTGGGCTGATGCTGATATTGGGCTGATGCTGATATTGGGCTGATGCTGATATTGGGCTGATGCTGATATTGGGCTGATGCTGATATTGGGCTGATGCTGATATTGGGCTGATGCTGATATTGGGCTGATGCTGATATTGGGCTGATGCTGATATTGGGCTGATGCTGATATTGGGCTGATGCTGATATTGGGCTGATGCTGATATTGGGCTGATGCTGATATTGGGCTGATGCTGATATTGGGCTGATATTGATATTGGGCTGATATTGATATTGGGCTGATATAGGCCTGCAGAGTGTCTAGTTTTGAAGATACAGACTCTGCTAAGCAAAAGTGAACAGGGCCAAACTGGGCTTATTTCGCTGTGAAAGTGACATTTAGGCACGGACTTGGAAAACCTTGTCTGAACCCCTCCATCCTTCCTGTAGCTGCTCAGACTCTGCTTCTCTGCCCCCAGCCAAGCTTATAGGCCTGCAGAGTGTCTAGTTTTGAAGATACAGACTCTGCTAAGCAAAAGTGAACAGGGCCAAACTGGGCTTATTTCGCTGTGAAAGTGACATTTAGGCACGGAGTTGGAAAACCTTGTCTGAACCCCTCCATCCTTCCTGTAGCTGCTCAGACTCTGCTTCTCTGCCCCCAGCCAAGCTTATAGGCCTGCAGAGTGTCTAGTTTTGAAGATACAGACTCTGCTAAGCAAAAGTGAACAGGGCCAAACTGGGCTTATTTCGCTGTGAAAGTGACATTTAGGCACGGAGTTGGAAAACCTTGTCTGAACCCCTCCATCCTTCCTGTAGCTGCTCAGACTCTGCTTCTCTGCCCCCAGCCAAGCTTATAGGCCTGCAGAGTGTCTAGTTTTGAAGATACAGACTCTGCTAAGCAAAAGTGAACAGGGCCAAACTGGGCTTATTTCGCTGTGAAAGTGACATTTAGGCACGGAGTTGGAAAACCTTGTCTGAACCCCTCCATCCTTCCTGTAGCTGCTCAGACTCTGCTTCTCTGCCCCCAGCCAAGCTTATAGGCCTGCAGAGTGTCTAGTTTTGAAGATACAGACTCTGCTAAGCAAAAGTGAACAGGGCCAAACTGGGCTTATTTCGCTGTGAAAGTGACATTTAGGCACGGAGTTGGAAAACCTTGTCTGAACCCCTCCATCCTTCCTGTAGCTGCTCAGACTCTGCTTCTCTGCCCCCAGCCAAGCTTATAGGCCTGCAGAGTGTCTAGTTTTGAAGATACAGACTCTGCTAAGCAAAAGTGAACAGGGCCAAACTGGGCTTATTTCGCTGTGAAAGTGACATTTAGGCACGGAGTTGGAAAACCTTGTCTGAACCCCTCCATCCTTCCTGTAGCTGCTCAGACTCTGCTTCTCTGCCCCCAGCCAAGCTTATAGGCCTGCAGAGTGTCTAGTTTTGAAGATACAGACTCTGCTAAGCAAAAGTGAACAGGGCCAAACTGGGCTTATTTCGCTGTGAAAGTGACATTTAGGCACGGAGTTGGAAAACCTTGTCTGAACCCCTCCATCCTTCCTGTAGCTGCTCAGACTCTGCTTCTCTGCCCCCAGCCAAGCTTATAGGCCTGCAGAGTGTCTCTGCAGGCCTATGTCTCTGGAGGGGTTCAGACAAGGTTTTCCAACTCCGTGCCTAAATGTCACTTTCACAGCGAAATAAGCCCAGTTTGGCCCTGTTCACTTTTGCTTAGCAGAGTCTGTATCTTCAAAACTAGACACTCTGCAGGCCTATAAGCTTGGCTGGGGGCAGAGAAGCAGAGTCTGAGCAGCTACAGGAAGGATGGAGGGGTTCAGACAAGGTTTTCCAACTCCGTGCCTAAATGTCACTTTCACAGCGAAATAAGCCCAGTTTGGCCCTGTTCACTTTTGCTTAGCAGAGTCTGTATCTTCAAAACTAGACACTCTGCAGGCCTATAAGCTTGGCTGGGGGCAGAGAAGCAGAGTCTGAGCAGCTACAGGAAGGATGGAGGGGTTCAGACAAGGTTTTCCAACTCCGTGCCTAAATGTCACTTTCACAGCGAAATAAGCCCAGTTTGGCCCTGTTCACTTTTGCTTAGCAGAGTCTGTATCTTCAAAACTAGACACTCTGCAGGCCTATAAGCTTGGCTGGGGGCAGAGAAGCAGAGTCTGAGCAGCTACAGGAAGGATGGAGGGGTTCAGACAAGGTTTTCCAACTCCGTGCCTAAATGTCACTTTCACAGCGAAATAAGCCCAGTTTGGCCCTGTTCACTTTTGCTTAGCAGAGTCTGTATCTTCAAAACTAGACACTCTGCAGGCCTATAAGCTTGGCTGGGGGCAGAGAAGCAGAGTCTGAGCAGCTACAGGAAGGATGGAGGGGTTCAGACAAGGTTTTCCAACTCCGTGCCTAAATGTCACTTTCACAGCGAAATAAGCCCAGTTTGGCCCTGTTCACTTTTGCTTAGCAGAGTCTGTATCTTCAAAACTAGACACTCTGCAGGCCTATAAGCTTGGCTGGGGGCAGAGAAGCAGAGTCTGAGCAGCTACAGGAAGGATGGAGGGGTTCAGACAAGGTTTTCCAACTCCGTGCCTAAATGTCACTTTCACAGCGAAATAAGCCCAGTTTGGCCCTGTTCACTTTTGCTTAGCAGAGTCTGTATCTTCAAAACTAGACACTCTGCAGGCCTATAAGCTTGGCTGGGGGCAGAGAAGCAGAGTCTGAGCAGCTACAGGAAGGATGGAGGGGTTCAGACAAGGTTTTCCAACTCCGTGCCTAAATGTCACTTTCACAGCGAAATAAGCCCAGTTTGGCCCTGTTCACTTTTGCTTAGCAGAGTCTGTATCTTCAAAACTAGACACTCTGCAGGCCTATAAGCTTGGCTGGGGGCAGAGAAGCAGAGTCTGAGCAGCTACAGGAAGGATGGAGGGGTTCAGACAAGGTTTTCCAAGTCCGTGCCTAAATGTCACTTTCACAGCGAAATAAGCCCAGTTTGGCCCTGTTCACTTTTGCTTAGCAGAGTCTGTATCTTCAAAACTAGACACTCTGCAGGCCTATATCAGCCCAATATCAATATCAGCCCAATATCAATATCAGCCCAATATCAGCATCAGCCCAATATCAGCATCAGCCCAATATCAGCATCAGCCCAATATCAGCATCAGCCCAATATCAGCATCAGCCCAATATCAGCATCAGCCCAATATCAGCATCAGCCCAATATCAGCATCAGCCCAATATCAGCATCAGCCCAATATCAGCATCAGCCCAATATCAGCATCAGCCCAATATCAGCATCAGCCCAATATCAGCATCAGCCCAATATCAGCATCAGCCCAATATCAGCATCAGCCCAATATCAGCATCAGCCCAATATCAGCATCAGCCCAATATCAGCATCAGCCCAATATCAGCATCAGCCCAATATCAGCATCAGCCCAATATCAGCATCAGCCCAATATCAGCATCAGCCCAATATCAGCATCAGCCCAATATCAGCATCAGCCCAATATCAGCATCAGCCCAATATCAGCATCAGCCCAATATCAGCATCAGCCCAATATCAGCATCAGCCCAATATCAGCATCAGCCCAATATCAGCATCAGCCCAATATCAGCATCAGCCCAATATCAGCATCAGCCCAATATCAGCATCAGCCCAATATCAGCATCAGCCCAATATCAGCATCAGCCCAATATCAGCATCAGCCCAATATCAGCATCAGCCCAATATCAGCATCAGCCCAATATCAGCATCAGCCCAATATCAGCATCAGCCCAATATCAGCATCAGCCCAATATCAGCATCAGCCCAATATCAGCATCAGCCCAATATCAGCATCAGCCCAATATCAGCATCAGCCCAATATCAGCATCAGCCCAATATCAGCATCAGCCCAATATCAGCATCAGCCCAATATCAGCATCAGCCCAATATCAGCATCAGCCCAATATCAGCATCAGCCCAATATCAGCATCAGCCCAATATCAGCATCAGCCCAATATCAGCATCAGCCCAATATCAGCATCAGCCCAATATCAGCATCAGCCCAATATCAGCATCAGCCCAATATCAGCATCAGCCCAATATCAGCATCAGCCCAATATCAGCATCAGCCCAATATCAGCATCAGCCCAATATCAGCATCAGCCCAATATCAGCATCAGCCCAATATCAGCATCAGCCCAATATCAGCATCAGCCCAATATTAGCATCAGCCCAATATCAGCATCAGCCCAATATCAGCATCAGCCCAATATCAGCATCAGCCCAATATCAGCATCAGCCCAATATCAGCATCAGCCCAATATCAGCATCATGCTGATATTGGGCTGATGCTGATATTGGGCTGATGCTGATATTGGGCTGATGCTGATATTGGGCTGATGCTGATATTGGGCTGATGCTGATATTGGGCTGATGCTGATATTGGGCTGATGCTGATATTGGGCTGATGCTGATATTGGGCTGATGCTGATATTGGGCTGATGCTGATATTGGGCTGATGCTGATATTGGGCTGATGCTGATATTGGGCTGATGCTGATATTGGGCTGATGCTGATATTGGGCTGATGCTGATATTGGGCTGATGCTGATATTGGGCTGATGCTGATATTGGGCTGATGCTGATATTGGGCTGATGCTGATATTGGGCTGATGCTGATATTGGGCTGATGCTGATATTGGGCTGATGCTGATATTGGGCTGATGCTGATATTGGGCTGATGCTGATATTGGGCTGATGCTGATATTGGGCTGATGCTGATATTGGGCTGATGCTGATATTGGGCTGATGCTGATATTGGGCTGATGCTGATATTGGGCTGATGCTGATATTGGGCTGATGCTGATATTGGGCTGATGCTGATATTGGGCTGATGCTGATATTGGGCTGATGCTGATATTGGGCTGATGCTGATATTGGGCTGATGCTGATATTGGAAACCTTGTCTGAACCCCTCCATCCTTCCTGTAGCTGCTCAGACTCTGCTTCTCTGCCCCCAGCCAAGCTTATAGGCCTGCAGAGTGTCTAGTTTTGAAGATACAGACTCTGCTAAGCAAAAGTGAACAGGGCCAAACTGGGCTTATTTCGCTGTGAAAGTGACATTTAGGCACGGAGTTGGAAAACCTTGTCTGAACCCCTCCATCCTTCCTGTAGCTGCTCAGACTCTGCTTCTCTGCCCCCAGCCAAGCTTATAGGCCTGCAGAGTGTCTAGTTTTGAAGATACAGACTCTGCTAAGCAAAAGTGAACAGGGCCAAACTGGGCTTATTTCGCTGTGAAAGTGACATTTAGGCACGGAGTTGGAAAACCTTGTCTGAACCCCTCCATCCTTCCTGTAGCTGCTCAGACTCTGCTTCTCTGCCCCCAGCCAAGCTTATAGGCCTGCAGAGTGTCTAGTTTTGAAGATACAGACTCTGCTAAGCAAAAGTGAACAGGGCCAAACTGGGCTTATTTCGCTGTGAAAGTGACATTTAGGCACGGAGTTGGAAAACCTTGTCTGAACCCCTCCATCCTTCCTGTAGCTGCTCAGACTCTGCTTCTCTGCCCCCAGCCAAGCTTATAGGCCTGCAGAGTGTCTAGTTTTGAAGATACAGACTCTGCTAAGCAAAAGTGAACAGGGCCAAACTGGGCTTATTTCGCTGTGAAAGTGACATTTAGGCACGGAGTTGGAAAACCTTGTCTGAACCCCTCCATCCTTCCTGTAGCTGCTCAGACTCTGCTTCTCTGCCCCCAGCCAAGCTTATAGGCCTGCAGAGTGTCTAGTTTTGAAGATACAGACTCTGCTAAGCAAAAGTGAACAGGGCCAAACTGGGCTTATTTCGCTGTGAAAGTGACATTTAGGCACGGAGTTGGAAAACCTTGTCTGAACCCCTCCATCCTTCCTGTAGCTGCTCAGACTCTGCTTCTCTGCCCCCAGCCAAGCTTATAGGCCTGCAGAGTGTCTAGTTTTGAAGATACAGACTCTGCTAAGCAAAAGTGAACAGGGCCAAACTGGGCTTATTTCGCTGTGAAAGTGACATTTAGGCACGGAGTTGGAAAACCTTGTCTGAACCCCTCCATCCTTCCTGTAGCTGCTCAGACTCTGCTTCTCTGCCCCCAGCCAAGCTTATAGGCCTGCAGAGTGTCTAGTTTTGAAGATACAGACTCTGCTAAGCAAAAGTGAACAGGGCCAAACTGGGCTTATTTCGCTGTGAAAGTGACATTTAGGCACGGAGTTGGAAAACCTTGTCTGAACCCCTCCATCCTTCCTGTAGCTGCTCAGACTCTGCTTCTCTGCCCCCAGCCAAGCTTATAGGCCTGCAGAGTGTCTAGTTTTGAAGATACAGACTCTGCTAAGCAACAGTGAACAGGGCCAAACTGGGCTTATTTCGCTGTGAAAGTGACATTTAGGCACGGAGTTGGAAAACCTTGTCTGAACCCCTCCATCCTTCCTGTAGCTGCTCAGACTCTGCTTCTCTGCCCCCAGCCAAGCTTATAGGCCTGCAGAGTGTCTAGTTTTGAAGATACAGACTCTGCTAAGCAAAAGTGAACAGGGCCAAACTGGGCTTATTTCGCTGTGAAAGTGACATTTAGGCACGGAGTTGGAAAACCTTGTCTGAACCCCTCCATCCTTCCTGTAGCTGCTCAGACTCTGCTTCTCTGCCCCCAGCCAAGCTTATAGGCCTGCAGAGTGTCTAGTTTTGAAGATACAGACTCTGCTAAGCAAAAGTGAACAGGGCCAAACTGGGCTTATTTCGCTGTGAAATTTCGATGTCACTTTCACAGCGAAATAAGCCCAGTTTGGCCCTGTTCACTTTTGCTTAGCAGAGTCTGTATCTTCAAAACTAGACACTCTGCAGGCCTATAAGCTTGGCTGGGGGCAGAGAAGCAGAGTCTGAGCAGCTACAGGAAGGATGGAGGGGTTCAGACAAGGTTTTCCAACTCCGTGCCTAAATGTCACTTTCACAGCGAAATAAGCCCAGTTTGGCCCTGTTCACTTTTGCTTAGCAGAGTCTGTATCTTCAAAACTAGACACTCTGCAGGCCTATAAGCTTGGCTGGGGGCAGAGAAGCAGAGTCTGAGCAGCTACAGGAAGGATGGAGGGGTTCAGACAAGGTTTTCCAACTCCGTGCCTAAATGTCACTTTCACAGCGAAATAAGCCCAGTTTGGCCCTGTTCACTTTTGCTTAGCAGAGTCTGTATCTTCAAAACTAGACACTCTGCAGGCCTATAAGCTTGGCTGGGGGCAGAGAAGCAGAGTCTGAGCAGCTACAGGAAGGATGGAGGGGTTCAGACAAGGTTTTCCAACTCCGTGCCTAAATGTCACTTTCACAGCGAAATAAGCCCAGTTTGGCCCTGTTCACTTTTGCTTAGCAGAGTCTGTATCTTCAAAACTAGACACTCTGCAGGCCTATAAGCTTGGCTGGGGGCAGAGAAGCAGAGTCTGAGCAGCTACAGGAAGGATGGAGGGGTTCAGACAAGGTTTTCCAACTCCGTGCCTAAATGTCACTTTCACAGCGAAATAAGCCCAGTTTGGCCCTGTTCACTTTTGCTTAGCAGAGTCTGTATCTTCAAAACTAGACACTCTGCAGGCCTATAAGCTTGGCTGGGGGCAGAGAAGCAGAGTCTGAGCAGCTACAGGAAGGATGGAGGGGTTCAGACAAGGTTTTCCAACTCCGTGCCTAAATGTCACTTTCACAGCGAAATAAGCCCAGTTTGGCCCTGTTCACTTTTGCTTAGCAGAGTCTGTATCTTCAAAACTAGACACTCTGCAGGCCTATAAGCTTGGCTGGGGGCAGAGAAGCAGAGTCTGAGCAGCTACAGGAAGGATGGAGGGGTTCAGACAAGGTTTTCCAACTCCGTGCCTAAATGTCACTTTCACAGCGAAATAAGCCCAGTTTGGCCCTGTTCACTTTTGCTTAGCAGAGTCTGTATCTTCAAAACTAGACACTCTGCAGGCCTATAAGCTTGGCTGGGGGCAGAGAAGCAGAGTCTGAGCAGCTACAGGAAGGATGGAGGGGTTCAGACAAGGTTTTCCAACTCCGTGCCTAAATGTCACTTTCACAGCGAAATAAGCCCAGTTTGGCCCTGTTCACTTTTGCTTAGCAGAGTCTGTATCTTCAAAACTAGACACTCTGCAGGCCTATAAGCTTGGCTGGGGGCAGAGAAGCAGAGTCTGAGCAGCTACAGGAAGGATGGAGGGGTTCAGACAAGGTTTTCCAACTCCGTGCCTAAATGTCACTTTCACAGCGAAATAAGCCCAGTTTGGCCCTGTTCACTTTTGCTTAGCAGAGTCTGTATCTTCAAAACTAGACACTCTGCAGGCCTATAAGCTTGGCTGGGGGCAGAGAAGCAGAGTCTGAGCAGCTACAGGAAGGATGGAGGGGTTCAGACAAGGTTTTCCAACTCCGTGCCTAAATGTCACTTTCACAGCGAAATAAGCCCAGTTTGGCCCTGTTCACTTTTGCTTAGCAGAGTCTGTATCTTCAAAACTAGACACTCTGCAGGCCTATAAGCTTGGCTGGGGGCAGAGAAGCAGAGTCTGAGCAGCTACAGGAAGGATGGAGGGGTTCAGACAAGGTTTTCCAACTCCGTGCCTAAATGTCACTTTCACAGCGAAATAAGCCCAGTTTGGCCCTGTTCACTTTTGCTTAGCAGAGTCTGTATCTTCAAAACTAGACACTCTGCAGGCCTATAAGCTTGGCTGGGGGCAGAGAAGCAGAGTCTGAGCAGCTACAGGAAGGATGGAGGGGTTCAGACAAGGTTTTCCAACTCCGTGCCTAAATGTCACTTTCACAGCGAAATAAGCCCAGTTTGGCCCTGTTCACTTTTGCTTAGCAGAGTCTGTATCTTCAAAACTAGACACTCTGCAGGCCTATAAGCTTGGCTGGGGGCAGAGAAGCAGAGTCTGAGCAGCTACAGGAAGGATGGAGGGGTTCAGACAAGGTTTTCCAACTCCGTGCCTAAATGTCACTTTCACAGCGAAATAAGCCCAGTTTGGCCCTGTTCACTTTTGCTTAGCAGAGTCTGTATCTTCAAAACTAGACACTCTGCAGGCCTATAAGCTTGGCTGGGGGCAGAGAAGCAGAGTCTGAGCAGCTACAGGAAGGATGGAGGGGTTCAGACAAGGTTTTCCAACTCCGTGCCTAAATGTCACTTTCACAGCGAAATAAGCCCAGTTTGGCCCTGTTCACTTTTGCTTAGCAGAGTCTGTATCTTCAAAACTAGACACTCTGCAGGCCTATAAGCTTGGCTGGGGGCAGAGAAGCAGAGTCTGAGCAGCTACAGGAAGGATGGAGGGGTTCAGACAAGGTTTTCCAACTCCGTGCCTAAATGTCACTTTCACAGCGAAATAAGCCCAGTTTGGCCCTGTTCACTTTTGCTTAGCAGAGTCTGTATCTTCAAAACTAGACACTCTGCAGGCCTATAAGCTTGGCTGGGGGCAGAGAAGCAGAGTCTGAGCAGCTACAGGAAGGATGGAGGGGTTCAGACAAGGTTTTCCAACTCCGTGCCTAAATGTCACTTTCACAGCGAAATAAGCCCAGTTTGGCCCTGTTCACTTTTGCTTAGCAGAGTCTGTATCTTCAAAACTAGACACTCTGCAGGCCTATAAGCTTGGCTGGGGGCAGAGAAGCAGAGTCTGAGCAGCTACAGGAAGGATGGAGGGGTTCAGACAAGGTTTTCCAACTCCGTGCCTAAATGTCACTTTCACAGCGAAATAAGCCCAGTTTGGCCCTGTTCACTTTTGCTTAGCAGAGTCTGTATCTTCAAAACTAGACACTCTGCAGGCCTATAAGCTTGGCTGGGGGCAGAGAAGCAGAGTCTGAGCAGCTACAGGAAGGATGGAGGGGTTCAGACAAGGTTTTCCAACTCCGTGCCTAAATGTCACTTTCACAGCGAAATAAGCCCAGTTT
Organism: Electrona antarctica; assembly: GCF_951216825.1. NCBI lineage: Eukaryota > Metazoa > Chordata > Actinopteri > Myctophiformes > Myctophidae > Electrona > Electrona antarctica. The sequence goes on along the minus strand of NW_027638426.1, from coordinate 22,984 downwards.
GGCCCTGTTCACTTTTGCTTAGCAGAGTCTGTATCTTCAAAACTAGACACTCTGCAGGCCTATAAGCTTGGCTGGGGGCAGAGAAGCAGAGTCTGAGCAGCTACAGGAAGGATGGAGGGGTTCAGACAAGGTTTTCCAACTCCGTGCCTAAATGTCACTTTCACAGCGAAATAAGCCCAGTTTGGCCCTGTTCACTTTTGCTTAGCAGAGTCTGTATCTTCAAAACTAGACACTCTGCAGGCCTATAAGCTTGGCTGGGGGCAGAGAAGCAGAGTCTGAGCAGCTACAGGAAGGATGGAGGGGTTCAGACAAGGTTTTCCAACTCCGTGCCTAAATGTCACTTTCACAGCGAAATAAGCCCAGTTTGGCCCTGTTCACTTTTGCTTAGCAGAGTCTGTATCTTCAAAACTAGACACTCTGCAGGCCTATAAGCTTGGCTGGGGGCAGAGAAGCAGAGTCTGAGCAGCTACAGGAAGGATGGAGGGGTTCAGACAAGGTTTTCCAACTCCGTGCCTAAATGTCACTTTCACAGCGAAATAAGCCCAGTTTGGCCCTGTTCACTTTTGCTTAGCAGAGTCTGTATCTTCAAAACTAGACACTCTGCAGGCCTATAAGCTTGGCTGGGGGCAGAGAAGCAGAGTCTGAGCAGCTACAGGAAGGATGGAGGGGTTCAGACAAGGTTTTCCAACTCCGTGCCTAAATGTCACTTTCACAGCGAAATAAGCCCAGTTTGGCCCTGTTCACTTTTGCTTAGCAGAGTCTGTATCTTCAAAACTAGACACTCTGCAGGCCTATAAGCTTGGCTGGGGGCAGAGAAGCAGAGTCTGAGCAGCTACAGGAAGGATGGAGGGGTTCAGACAAGGTTTTCCAACTCCGTGCCTAAATGTCACTTTCACAGCGAAATAAGCCCAGTTTGGCCCTGTTCACTTTTGCTTAGCAGAGTCTGTATCTTCAAAACTAGACACTCTGCAGGCCTATAAGCTTGGCTGGGGGCAGAGAAGCAGAGTCTGAGCAGCTACAGGAAGGATGGAGGGGTTCAGACAAGGTTTTCCAAGTCCGTGCCTAAATGTCACTTTCACAGCGAAATAAGCCCAGTTTGGCCCTGTTCACTTTTGCTTAGCAGAGTCTGTATCTTCAAAACTAGACACTCTGCAGGCCTATATCAGCCCAATATCAATATCAGCCCAATATCAATATCAGCCCAATATCAGCATCAGCCCAATATCAGCATCAGCCCAATATCAGCATCAGCCCAATATCAGCATCAGCCCAATATCAGCATCAGCCCAATATCAGCATCAGCCCAATATCAGCATCAGCCCAATATCAGCATCAGCCCAATATCAGCATCAGCCCAATATCAGCATCAGCCCAATATCAGCATCAGCCCAATATCAGCATCAGCCCAATATCAGCATCAGCCCAATATCAGCATCAGCCCAATATCAGCATCAGCCCAATATCAGCATCAGCCCAATATCAGCATCAGCCCAATATCAGCATCAGCCCAATATCAGCATCAGCCCAATATCAGCATCAGCCCAATATCAGCATCAGCCCAATATCAGCATCAGCCCAATATCAGCATCAGCCCAATATCAGCATCAGCCCAATATCAGCATCAGCCCAATATCAGCATCAGCCCAATATCAGCATCAGCCCAATATCAGCATCAGCCCAATATCAGCATCAGCCCAATATCAGCATCAGCCCAATATCAGCATCAGCCCAATATCAGCATCAGCCCAATATCAGCATCAGCCCAATATCAGCATCAGCCCAATATCAGCATCAGCCCAATATCAGCATCAGCCCAATATCAGCATCAGCCCAATATCAGCATCAGCCCAATATCAGCATCAGCCCAATATCAGCATCAGCCCAATATCAGCATCAGCCCAATATCAGCATCAGCCCAATATCAGCATCAGCCCAATATCAGCATCAGCCCAATATCAGCATCAGCCCAATATCAGCATCAGCCCAATATCAGCATCAGCCCAATATCAGCATCAGCCCAATATCAGCATCAGCCCAATATCAGCATCAGCCCAATATCAGCATCAGCCCAATATCAGCATCAGCCCAATATCAGCATCAGCCCAATATCAGCATCAGCCCAATATCAGCATCAGCCCAATATCAGCATCAGCCCAATATCAGCATCAGCCCAATATCAGCATCAGCCCAATATCAGCATCAGCCCAATATCAGCATCAGCCCAATATCAGCATCAGCCCAATATCAGCATCAGCCCAATATCAGCATCAGCCCAATATCAGCATCAGCCCAATATCAGCATCAGCCCAATATCAGCATCAGCCCAATATCAGCATCAGCCCAATATCAGCATCAGCTGATATTATATCATATTGGGCTGCTTCTCTGCCCCCAGCCAAGCTTATAGGCCTGCAGAGTGTCTAGGGCTGATGCTGATATTGGGCTGATGCTGATATTGGGCTGATGCTGATATTGGGCTGATGCTGATATTGGGCTGATGCTGATATTGGGCTGATGCTGATATTGGGCTGATGCTGATATTGGGCTGATGCTGATATTGGGCTGATGCTGATATTGGGCTGATGCTGATATTGGGCTGATGCTGATATTGGGCTGATGCTGATATTGGGCTGATGCTGATATTGGGCTGATGCTGATATTGGGCTGATGCTGATATTGGGCTGATGCTGATATTGGGCTGATGCTGATATTGGGCTGATGCTGATATTGGGCTGATGCTGATATTGGGCTGATGCTGATATTGGGCTGATGCTGATATTGGGCTGATGCTGATATTGGGCTGATGCTGATATTGGGCTGATGCTGATATTGGGCTGATGCTGATATTGGGCTGATGCTGATATTGGGCTGATGCTGATATTGGGCTGATGCTGATATTGGGCTGATGCTGATATTGGGCTGATGCTGATATTGGGCTGATGCTGATATTGGGCTGATGCTGATATTGGGCTGATGCTGATATTGGGCTGATGCTGATATTGGGCTGATGCTGATATTGGGCTGATGCTGATATTGGGCTGATGCTGATATTGGGCTGATGCTGATATTGGGCTGATGCTGATATTGGGCTGATGCTGATATTGGGCTGATGCTGATATTGGGCTGATGCTGATATTGGGCTGATGCTGATATTGGGCTGATGCTGATATTGGGCTGATGCTGATATTGGGCTGATGCTGATATTGGGCTGATGCTGATATTGGGCTGATGCTGATATTGGGCTGATGCTGATATTGGGCTGATGCTGATATTGGGCTGATGCTGATATTGGGCTGATGCTGATATTGGGCTGATGCTGATATTGGGCTGATGCTGATATTGGGCTGATGCTGATATTGGGCTGATGCTGATATTGGGCTGATGCTGATATTGGGCTGATGCTGATATTGGGCTGATGCTGATATTGGGCTGATGCTGATATTGGAAACCTTGTCTGAACCCCTCCATCCTTCCTGTAGCTGCTCAGACTCTGCTTCTCTGCCCCCAGCCAAGCTTATAGGCCTGCAGAGTGTCTAGTTTTGAAGATACAGACTCTGCTAAGCAAAAGTGAACAGGGCCAAACTGGGCTTATTTCGCTGTGAAAGTGACATTTAGGCACGGAGTTGGAAAACCTTGTCTGAACCCCTCCATCCTTCCTGTAGCTGCTCAGACTCTGCTTCTCTGCCCCCAGCCAAGCTTATAGGCCTGCAGAGTGTCTAGTTTTGAAGATACAGACTCTGCTAAGCAAAAGTGAACAGGGCCAAACTGGGCTTATTTCGCTGTGAAAGTGACATTTAGGCACGGAGTTGGAAAACCTTGTCTGAACCCCTCCATCCTTCCTGTAGCTGCTCAGACTCTGCTTCTCTGCCCCCAGCCAAGCTTATAGGCCTGCAGAGTGTCTAGTTTTGAAGATACAGACTCTGCTAAGCAAAAGTGAACAGGGCCAAACTGGGCTTATTTCGCTGTGAAAGTGACATTTAGGCACGGAGTTGGAAAACCTTGTCTGAACCCCTCCATCCTTCCTGTAGCTGCTCAGACTCTGCTTCTCTGCCCCCAGCCAAGCTTATAGGCCTGCAGAGTGTCTAGTTTTGAAGATACAGACTCTGCTAAGCAAAAGTGAACAGGGCCAAACTGGGCTTATTTCGCTGTGAAAGTGACATTTAGGCACGGAGTTGGAAAACCTTGTCTGAACCCCTCCATCCTTCCTGTAGCTGCTCAGACTCTGCTTCTCTGCCCCCAGCCAAGCTTATAGGCCTGCAGAGTGTCTAGTTTTGAAGATACAGACTCTGCTAAGCAAAAGTGAACAGGGCCAAACTGGGCTTATTTCGCTGTGAAAGTGACATTTAGGCACGGAGTTGGAAAACGTTGTCTGAACCCCTCCATCCTTCCTGTAGCTGCTCAGACTCTGCTTCTCTGCCCCCAGCCAAGCTTATAGGCCTGCAGAGTGTCTAGTTTTGAAGATACAGACTCTGCTAAGCAAAAGTGAACAGGGCCAAACGGGGCTTATTTCGCTGTGAAAGTGACATTTAGGCACGGAGTTGGAAAACCTTGTCTGAACCCCTCCATCCTTCCTGTAGCTGCTCAGACTCTGCTTCTCTGCCCCCAGCCAAGCTTATAGGCCTGCAGAGTGTCTAGTTTTGAAGATACAGACTCTGCTAAGCAAAAGTGAACAGGGCCAAACTGGGCTTATTTCGCTGTGAAAGTGACATTTAGGCACGGAGTTGGAAAACCTTGTCTGAACCCCTCCATGCTTCCTGTAGCTGCTCAGACTCTGCTTCTCTGCCCCCAGCCAAGCTTATAGGCCTGCAGAGTGTCTAGTTTTGAAGATACAGACTCTGCTAAGCAAAAGTGAACAGGGCCAAACTGGGCTTATTTCGCTGTGAAAGTGACATTTAGGCACGGAGTTGGAAAACCTTGTCTGAACCCCTCCATCCTTCCTGTAGCTGCTCAGACTCTGCTTCTCTGCCCCCAGCCAAGCTTATAGGCCTGCAGAGTGTCTAGTTTTGAAGATACAGACTCTGCTAAGCAAAAGTGAACAGGGCCAAACTGGGCTTATTTCGCTGTGAAAGTGACATTTAGGCACGGAGTTGGAAAACCTTGTCTGAACCCCTCCATCCTTCCTGTAGCTGCTCAGACTCTGCTTCTCTGCCCCCAGCCAAGCTTATAGGCCTGCAGAGTGTCTAGTTTTGAAGATACAGACTCTGCTAAGCAAAAGTGAACAGGGCCAAACTGGGCTTATTTCGCTGTGAAATTTCGATGTCACTTTCACAGCGAAATAAGCCCAGTTTGGCCCTGTTCACTTTTGCTTAGCAGAGTCTGTATCTTCAAAACTAGACACTCTGCAGGCCTATAAGCTTGGCTGGGGGCAGAGAAGCAGAGTCTGAGCAGCTACAGGAAGGATGGAGGGGTTCAGACAAGGTTTTCCAACTCCGTGCCTAAATGTCACTTTCACAGCGAAATAAGCCCAGTTTGGCCCTGTTCACTTTTGCTTAGCAGAGTCTGTATCTTCAAAACTAGACACTCTGCAGGCCTATAAGCTTGGCTGGGGGCAGAGAAGCAGAGTCTGAGCAGCTACAGGAAGGATGGAGGGGTTCAGACAAGGTTTTCCAACTCCGTGCCTAAATGTCACTTTCACAGCGAAATAAGCCCAGTTTGGCCCTGTTCACTTTTGCTTAGCAGAGTCTGTATCTTCAAAACTAGACACTCTGCAGGCCTATAAGCTTGGCTGGGGGCAGAGAAGCAGAGTCTGAGCAGCTACAGGAAGGATGGAGGGGTTCAGACAAGGTTTTCCAACTCCGTGCCTAAATGTCACTTTCACAGCGAAATAAGCCCAGTTTGGCCCTGTTCACTTTTGCTTAGCAGAGTCTGTATCTTCAAAACTAGACACTCTGCAGGCCTATAAGCTTGGCTGGGGGCAGAGAAGCAGAGTCTGAGCAGCTACAGGAAGGATGGAGGGGTTCAGACAAGGTTTTCCAACTCCGTGCCTAAATGTCACTTTCACAGCGAAATAAGCCCAGTTTGGCCCTGTTCACTTTTGCTTAGCAGAGTCTGTATCTTCAAAACTAGACACTCTGCAGGCCTATAAGCTTGGCTGGGGGCAGAGAAGCAGAGTCTGAGCAGCTACAGGAAGGATGGAGGGGTTCAGACAAGGTTTTCCAACTCCGTGCCTAAATGTCACTTTCACAGCGAAATAAGCCCAGTTTGGCCCTGTTCACTTTTGCTTAGCAGAGTCTGTATCTTCAAAACTAGACACTCTGCAGGCCTATAAGCTTGGCTGGGGGCAGAGAAGCAGAGTCTGAGCAGCTACAGGAAGGATGGAGGGGTTCAGACAAGGTTTTCCAACTCCGTGCCTAAATGTCACTTTCACAGCGAAATAAGCCCAGTTTGGCCCTGTTCACTTTTGCTTAGCAGAGTCTGTATCTTCAAAACTAGACACTCTGCAGGCCTATAAGCTTGGCTGGGGGCAGAGAAGCAGAGTCTGAGCAGCTACAGGAAGGATGGAGGGGTTCAGACAAGGTTTTCCAACTCCGTGCCTAAATGTCACTTTCACAGCGAAATAAGCCCAGTTTGGCCCTGTTCACTTTTGCTTAGCAGAGTCTGTATCTTCAAAACTAGACACTCTGCAGGCCTATAAGCTTGGCTGGGGGCAGAGAAGCAGAGTCTGAGCAGCTACAGGAAGGATGGAGGGGTTCAGACAAGGTTTTCCAACTCCGTGCCTAAATGTCACTTTCACAGCGAAATAAGCCCAGTTTGGCCCTGTTCACTTTTGCTTAGCAGAGTCTGTATCTTCAAAACTAGACACTCTGCAGGCCTATAAGCTTGGCTGGGGGCAGAGAAGCAGAGTCTGAGCAGCTACAGGAAGGATGGAGGGGTTCAGACAAGGTTTTCCAACTCCGTGCCTAAATGTCACTTTCACAGCGAAATAAGCCCAGTTTGGCCCTGTTCACTTTTGCTTAGCAGAGTCTGTATCTTCAAAACTAGACACTCTGCAGGCCTATAAGCTTGGCTGGGGGCAGAGAAGCAGAGTCTGAGCAGCTACAGGAAGGATGGAGGGGTTCAGACAAGGTTTTCCAACTCCGTGCCTAAATGTCACTTTCACAGCGAAATAAGCCCAGTTTGGCCCTGTTCACTTTTGCTTAGCAGAGTCTGTATCTTCAAAACTAGACACTCTGCAGGCCTATAAGCTTGGCTGGGGGCAGAGAAGCAGAGTCTGAGCAGCTACAGGAAGGATGGAGGGGTTCAGACAAGGTTTTCCAACTCCGTGCCTAAATGTCACTTTCACAGCGAAATAAGCCCAGTTTGGCCCTGTTCACTTTTGCTTAGCAGAGTCTGTATCTTCAAAACTAGACACTCTGCAGGCCTATAAGCTTGGCTGGGGGCAGAGAAGCAGAGTCTGAGCAGCTACAGGAAGGATGGAGGGGTTCAGACAAGGTTTTCCAACTCCGTGCCTAAATGTCACTTTCACAGCGAAATAAGCCCAGTTTGGCCCTGTTCACTTTTGCTTAGCAGAGTCTGTATCTTCAAAACTAGACACTCTGCAGGCCTATAAGCTTGGCTGGGGGCAGAGAAGCAGAGTCTGAGCAGCTACAGGAAGGATGGAGGGGTTCAGACAAGGTTTTCCAAGTCCGTGCCTAAATGTCACTTTCACAGCGAAATAAGCCCAGTTTGGCCCTGTTCACTTTTGCTTAGCAGAGTCTGTATCTTCAAAACTAGACACTCTGCAGGCCTATAAGCTTGGCTGGGGGCAGAGAAGCAGAGTCTGAGCAGCTACAGGAAGGATGGAGGGGTTCAGACAAGGTTTTCCAACTCCGTGCCTAAATGTCACTTTCACAGCGAAATAAGCCCAGTTTGGCCCTGTTCACTTTTGCTTAGCAGAGTCTGTATCTTCAAAACTAGACACTCTGCAGGCCTATAAGCTTGGCTGGGGGCAGAGAAGCAGAGTCTGAGCAGCTACAGGAAGGATGGAGGGGTTCAGACAAGGTTTTCCAACTCCGTGCCTAAATGTCACTTTCACAGCGAAATAAGCCCAGTTTGGCCCTGTTCACTTTTGCTTAGCAGAGTCTGTATCTTCAAAACTAGACACTCTGCAGGCCTATAAGCTTGGCTGGGGGCAGAGAAGCAGAGTCTGAGCAGCTACAGGAAGGATGGAGGGGTTCAGACAAGGTTTTCCAAGTCCGTGCCTAAATGTCACTTTCACAGCGAAATAAGCCCAGTTTGGCCCTGTTCACTTTTGCTTAGCAGAGTCTGTATCTTCAAAACTAGACACTCTGCAGGCCTATATCAGCCCAATATCAATATCAGCCCAATATCAATATCAGCCCAATATCAGCATCAGCCCAATATCAGCATCAGCCCAATATCAGCATCAGCCCAATATCAGCATCAACCCAATATCAGCATCAGCCCAATATCAGCATCAGCCCAATATCAGCATCAGCCCAATATCAGCATCAGCCCAATATCAGCATCAGCCCAATATCAGCATCAGCCCAATATCAGCATCAGCCCAATATCAGCATCAGCCCAATATCAGCATCAGCCCAATATCAGCATCAGCCCAATATCAGCATCAGCCCAATATCAGCATCAGCCCAATATCAGCATCAGCCCAATATCAGCATCAGCCCAATATCAGCATCAGCCCAATATCAGCATCAGCCCAATATCAGCATCAGCCCAATATCAGCATCAGCCCAATATCAGCATCAGCCCAATATCAGCATCAGCCCAATATCAGCATCAGCCCAATATCAGCATCAGCCCAATATCAGCATCAGCCCAATATCAGCATCAGCCCAATATCAGCATCAGCCCAATATCAGCATCAGCCCAATATCAGCATCAGCCCAATATCAGCATCAGCCCAATATCAGCATCAGCCCAATATCAGCATCAGCCCAATATCAGCATCAGCCCAATATCAGCATCAGCCCAATATCAGCATCAGCCCAATATCAGCATCAGCCCAATATCAGCATCAGCCCAATATCAGCATCAGCCCAATATCAGCATCAGCCCAATATCAGCATCAGCCCAATATCAGCATCAGCCCAATATCAGCATCAGCCCAATATCAGCATCAGCCCAATATCAGCATCAGCCCAATATCAGCATCAGCCCAATATCAGCATCAGCCCAATATCAGCATCAGCCCAATATCAGCATCAGCCCAATATCAGCATCAGCCCAATATCAGCATCAGCCCAATATCAGCATCAGCCCAATATCAGCATCAGCCCAATATCAGCATCAGCCCAATATCAGCATCAGCCCAATATCAGCATCAGCCCAATATCAGCATCAGCCCAATATCAGCATCAGCCCAATATCAGCATCAGCCCAATATCAGCATCAGCCCAATATCAGCATCAGCCCAATATCAGCATCAGCCCAATATCAGCATCAGCCCAATATCAGCATCAGCCCAATATCAGCATCAGCCCAATATCAGCATCAGCCCAATATCAGCATCAGCCCAATATCAGCATCAGCCCAATATCAGCATCAGCCCAATATCAGCATCAGCCCAATATCAGCATCAGCCCAATATCAGCATCAGCCCAATATCAGCATCAGCCCAATATCAGCATCAGCCCAATATCAGCATCAGCCCAATATCAGCATCAGCTGATATTATATCATATTGGGCTGCTTCTCTGCCCCCAGCCAAGCTTATAGGCCTGCAGAGTGTCTAGGGCTGATGCTGATATTGGGCTGATGCTGATATTGGGCTGATGCTGATATTGGGCTGATGCTGATATTGGGCTGATGCTGATATTGGGCTGATGCTGATATTGGGCTGATGCTGATATTGGGCTGATGCTGATATTGGGCTGATGCTGATATTGGGCTGATGCTGATATTGGGCTGATGCTGATATTGGGCTGATGCTGATATTGGGCTGATGCTGATATTGGGCTGATGCTGATATTGGGCTGATGCTGATATTGGGCTGATGCTGATATTGGGCTGATGCTGATATTGGGCTGATGCTGATATTGGGCTGATGCTGATATTGGGCTGATGCTGATATTGGGCTGATGCTGATATTGGGCTGATGCTGATATTGGGCTGATGCTGATATTGGGCTGATGCTGATATTGGGCTGATGCTGATATTGGGCTGATGCTGATATTGGGCTGATGCTGATATTGGGCTGATGCTGATATTGGGCTGATGCTGATATTGGGCTGATGCTGATATTGGGATGATGCTGATATTGGGCTGATGCTGATATTGGGCTGATGCTGATATTGGGCTGATGCTGATATTGGGCTGATGCTGATATTGGGCTGATGCTGATATTGGGCTGATGCTGATATTGGGCTGATGCTGATATTGGGCTGATGCTGATATTGGGCTGATGCTGATATTGGGCTGATGCTGATATTGGGCTGATGCTGATATTGGGCTGATGCTGATATTGGGCTGATGCTGATATTGGGCTGATGCTGATATTGGGCTGATGCTGATATTGGGCTGATGCTGATATTGGGCTGATGCTGATATTGGGCTGATGCTGATATTGGGCTGATGCTGATATTGGGCTGATGCTGATATTGGGCTGATGCTGATATTGGGCTGATGCTGATATTGGGCTGATGCTGATATTGGGCTGATGCTGATATTGGGCTGATGCTGATATTGGGCTGATGCTGATATTGGGCTGATGCTGATATTGGGCTGATGCTGATATTGGGCTGATGCTGATATTGGGCTGATGCTGATATTGGGCTGATATTGATATTGGGCTGATATTGATATTGGGCTGATATAGGCCTGCAGAGTGTCTAGTTTTGAAGATACAGACTCTGCTAAGCAAAAGTGAACAGGGCCAAACTGGGCTTATTTCGCTGTGAAAGTGACATTTAGGCACGGACTTGGAAAACCTTGTCTGAACCCCTCCATCCTTCCTGTAGCTGCTCAGACTCTGCTTCTCTGCCCCCAGCCAAGCTTATAGGCCTGCAGAGTGTCTAGTTTTGAAGATACAGACTCTGCTAAGCAAAAGTGAACAGGGCCAAACTGGGCTTATTTCGCTGTGAAAGTGACATTTAGGCACGGAGTTGGAAAACCTTGTCTGAACCCCTCCATCCTTCCTGTAGCTGCTCAGACTCTGCTTCTCTGCCCCCAGCCAAGCTTATAGGCCTGCAGAGTGTCTAGTTTTGAAGATACAGACTCTGCTAAGCAAAAGTGAACAGGGCCAAACTGGGCTTATTTCGCTGTGAAAGTGACATTTAGGCACGGAGTTGGAAAACCTTGTCTGAACCCCTCCATCCTTCCTGTAGCTGCTCAGACTCTGCTTCTCTGCCCCCAGCCAAGCTTATAGGCCTGCAGAGTGTCTAGTTTTGAAGATACAGACTCTGCTAAGCAAAAGTGAACAGGGCCAAACTGGGCTTATTTCGCTGTGAAAGTGACATTTAGGCACGGAGTTGGAAAACCTTGTCTGAACCCCTCCATCCTTCCTGTAGCTGCTCAGACTCTGCTTCTCTGCCCCCAGCCAAGCTTATAGGCCTGCAGAGTGTCTAGTTTTGAAGATACAGACTCTGCTAAGCAAAAGTGAACAGGGCCAAACTGGGCTTATTTCGCTGTGAAAGTGACATTTAGGCACGGAGTTGGAAAACCTTGTCTGAACCCCTCCATCCTTCCTGTAGCTGCTCAGACTCTGCTTCTCTGCCCCCAGCCAAGCTTATAGGCCTGCAGAGTGTCTAGTTTTGAAGATACAGACTCTGCTAAGCAAAAGTGAACAGGGCCAAACTGGGCTTATTTCGCTGTGAAAGTGACATTTAGGCACGGAGTTGGAAAACCTTGTCTGAACCCCTCCATCCTTCCTGTAGCTGCTCAGACTCTGCTTCTCTGCCCCCAGCCAAGCTTATAGGCCTGCAGAGTGTCTAGTTTTGAAGATACAGACTCTGCTAAGCAAAAGTGAACAGGGCCAAACTGGGCTTATTTCGCTGTGAAAGTGACATTTAGGCACGGAGTTGGAAAACCTTGTCTGAACCCCTCCATCCTTCCTGTAGCTGCTCAGACTCTGCTTCTCTGCCCCCAGCCAAGCTTATAGGCCTGCAGAGTGTCTAGTTTTGAAGATACAGACTCTGCTAAGCAAAAGTGAACAGGGCCAAACTGGGCTTATTTCGCTGTGAAAGTGACATTTAGGCACGGAGTTGGAAAACCTTGTCTGAACCCCTCCATCCTTCCTGTAGCTGCTCAGACTCTGCTTCTCTGCCCCCAGCCAAGCTTATAGGCCTGCAGAGTGTCTAGTTTTGAAGATACAGACTCTGCTAAGCAAAAGTGAACAGGGCCAAACTGGGCTTATTTCGCTGTGAAAGTGACATTTAGGCACGGAGTTGGAAAACCTTGTCTGAACCCCTCCATCCTTCCTGTAGCTGCTCAGACTCTGCTTCTCTGCCCCCAGCCAAGCTTATAGGCCTGCAGAGTGTCTAGTTTTGAAGATACAGACTCTGCTAAGCAAAAGTGAACAGGGCCAAACTGGGCTTATTTCGCTGTGAAAGTGACATTTAGGCACGGAGTTGGAAAACCTTGTCTGAACCCCTCCATCCTTCCTGTAGCTGCTCAGACTCTGCTTCTCTGCCCCCAGCCAAGCTTATAGGCCTGCAGAGTGTCTAGTTTTGAAGATACAGACTCTGCTAAGCAAAAGTGAACAGGGCCAAACTGGGCTTATTTCGCTGTGAAAGTGACATTTAGGCACGGAGTTGGAAAACCTTGTCTGAACCCCTCCATCCTTCCTGTAGCTGCTCAGACTCTGCTTCTCTGCCCCCAGCCAAGCTTATAGGCCTGCAGAGTGTCTAGTTTTGAAGATACAGACTCTGCTAAGCAAAAGTGAACAGGGCCAAACTGGGCTTATTTCGCTGTGAAAGTGACATTTAGGCACGGAGTTGGAAAACCTTGTCTGAACCCCTCCATCCTTCCTGTAGCTGCTCAGACTCTGCTTCTCTGCCCCCAGCCAAGCTTATAGGCCTGCAGAGTGTCTAGTAGATACAGACTCTGCTAAGCAAAAGTGAACAGGGCCAAACTGGGCTTATTTCGCTGTGAAAGTGACATTTAGGCACGGAGTTGGAAAACCTTGTCTGAACCCCTCCATCCTTCCTGTAGCTGCTCAGACTCTGCTTCTCTGCCCCCAGCCAAGCTTATAGGCCTGCAGAGTGTCTAGTTTTGAAGATACAGACTCTGCTAAGCAAAAGTGAACAGGGCCAAACTGGGCTTATTTCGCTGTGAAAGTGACATTTAGGCACGGAGTTGGAAAACCTTGTCTGAACCCCTCCATCCTTCCTGTAGCTGCTCAGACTCTGCTTCTCTGCCCCCAGCCAAGCTTATAGGCCTGCAGAGTGTCTAGTTTTGAAGATACAGACTCTGCTAAGCAAAAGTGAACAGGGCCAAACGGGGCTTATTTCGCTGTGAAAGTGACATTTAGGCACGGAGTTGGAAAACCTTGTCTGAACCCCTCCATCCTTCCTGTAGCTGCTCAGACTCTGCTTCTCTGCCCCCAGCCAAGCTTATAGGCCTGCAGAGTGTCTAGTTTGAAGATACAGACTCTGCTAAGCAAAAGTGAACAGGGCCAAACTGGGCTTATTTCGCTGTGAAAGTGACATTTAGGCACGGAGTTGGAAAACCTTGTCTGAACCCCTCCATGCTTCCTGTAGCTGCTCAGACTCTGCTTCTCTGCCCCCAGCCAAGCTTATAGGCCTGCAGAGTGTCTAGTTTTGAAGATACAGACTCTGCTAAGCAAAAGTGAACAGGGCCAAACTGGGCTTATTTCGCTGTGAAAGTGACATTTAGGCACGGAGTTGGAAAACCTTGTCTGAACCCCTCCATCCTTCCTGTAGCTGCTCAGACTCTGCTTCTCTGCCCCAGCCAAGCTTATAGGCCTGCAGAGTGTCTAGTTTTGAAGATACAGACTCTGCTAAGCAAAAGTGAACAGGGCCAAACTGGGCTTATTTCGCTGTGAAAGTGACATTTAGGCACGGAGTTGGAAAACCTTGTCTGAACCCCTCCATCCTTCCTGTAGCTGCTCAGACTCTGCTTCTCTGCCCCCAGCCAAGCTTATAGGCCTGCAGAGTGTCTAGTTTTGAAGATACAGACTCTGCTAAGCAAAAGTGAACAGGGCCAAACTGGGCTTATTTCGCTGTGAAATTTCGATGTCACTTTCACAGCGAAATAAGCCCAGTTTGGCCCTGTTCACTTTTGCTTAGCAGAGTCTGTATCTTCAAAACTAGACACTCTGCAGGCCTATAAGCTTGGCTGGGGGCAGAGAAGCAGAGTCTGAGCAGCTACAGGAAGGATGGAGGGGTTCAGACAAGGTTTTCCAACTCCGTGCCTAAATGTCACTTTCACAGCGAAATAAGCCCAGTTTGGCCCTGTTCACTTTTGCTTAGCAGAGTCTGTATCTTCAAAACTAGACACTCTGCAGGCCTATTAAGCTTGGCTGGGGGCAGAGAAGCAGAGTCTGAGCAGCTACAGGAAGGATGGAGGGGTTCAGACAAGGTTTTCCAACTCCGTGCCTAAATGTCACTTTCACAGCGAAATAAGCCCAGTTTGGCCCTGTTCACTTTTGCTTAGCAGAGTCTGTATCTTCAAAACTAGACACTCTGCAGGCCTATAAGCTTGGCTGGGGGCAGAGAAGCAGAGTCTGAGCAGCTACAGGAAGGATGGAGGGGTTCAGACAAGGTTTTCCAACTCCGTGCCTAAATGTCACTTTCACAGCGAAATAAGCCCAGTTTGGCCCTGTTCACTTTTGCTTAGCAGAGTCTGTATCTTCAAAACTAGACACTCTGCAGGCCTATAAGCTTGGCTGGGGGCAGAGAAGCAGAGTCTGAGCAGCTACAGGAAGGATGGAGGGGTTCAGACAAGGTTTTCCAACTCCGTGCCTAAATGTCACTTTCACAGCGAAATAAGCCCAGTTTGGCCCTGTTCACTTTTGCTTAGCAGAGTCTGTATCTTCAAAACTAGACACTCTGCAGGCCTATAAGCTTGGCTGGGGGCAGAGAAGCAGAGTCTGAGCAGCTACAGGAAGGATGGAGGGGTTCAGACAAGGTTTTCCAACTCCGTGCCTAAATGTCACTTTCACAGCGAAATAAGCCCAGTTTGGCCCTGTTCACTTTTGCTTAGCAGAGTCTGTATCTTCAAAACTAGACACTCTGCAGGCCTATAAGCTTGGCTGGGGGCAGAGAAGCAGAGTCTGAGCAGCTACAGGAAGGATGGAGGGGTTCAGACAAGGTTTTCCAACTCCGTGCCTAAATGTCACTTTCACAGCGAAATAAGCCCAGTTTGGCCCTGTTCACTTTTGCTTAGCAGAGTCTGTATCTTCAAAACTAGACACTCTGCAGGCCTATAAGCTTGGCTGGGGGCAGAGAAGCAGAGTCTGAGCAGCTACAGGAAGGATGGAGGGGTTCAGACAAGGTTTTCCAACTCCGTGCCTAAATGTCACTTTCACAGCGAAATAAGCCCAGTTTGGCCCTGTTCACTTTTGCTTAGCAGAGTCTGTATCTTCAAAACTAGACACTCTGCAGGCCTATAAGCTTGGCTGGGGGCAGAGAAGCAGAGTCTGAGCAGCTACAGGAAGGATGGAGGGGTTCAGACAAGGTTTTCCAACTCCGTGCCTAAATGTCACTTTCACAGCGAAATAAGCCCAGTTTGGCCCTGTTCACTTTTGCTTAGCAGAGTCTGTATCTTCAAAACTAGACACTCTGCAGGCCTATAAGCTTGGCTGGGGCAGAGAAGCAGAGTCTGAGCAGCTACAGGAAGGATGGAGGGGTTCAGACAAGGTTTTCCAACTCCGTGCCTAAATGTCACTTTCACAGCGAAATAAGCCCAGTTTGGCCCTGTTCACTTTTGCTTAGCAGAGTCTGTATCTTCAAAACTAGACACTCTGCAGGCCTATAAGCTTGGCTGGGGGCAGAGAAGCAGAGTCTGAGCAGCTACAGGAAGGATGGAGGGGTTCAGACAAGGTTTTCCAACTCCGTGCCTAAATGTCACTTTCACAGCGAAATAAGCCCAGTTTGGCCCTGTTCACTTTTGCTTAGCAGAGTCTGTATCTTCAAAACTAGACACTCTGCAGGCCTATAAGCTTGGCTGGGGCAGAGAAGCAGAGTCTGAGCAGCTACAGGAAGGATGGAGGGGTTCAGACAAGGTTTCCAACTCCGTGCCTAAATGTCACTTTCACAGCGAAATAAGCCCAGTTTGGCCCTGTTCACTTTTGCTTAGCAGAGTCTGTATCTTCAAAACTAGACACTCTGCAGGCCTATAAGCTTGGCTGGGGGCAGAGAAGCAGAGTCTGAGCAGCTACAGGAAGGATGGAGGGGTTCAGACAAGGTTTTCCAACTCCGTGCCTAAATGTCACTTTCACAGCGAAATAAGCCCAGTTTGGCCCTGTTCACTTTTGCTTAGCAGAGTCTGTATCTTCAAAACTAGACACTCTGCAGGCCTATAAGCTTGGCTGGGGGCAGAGAAGCAGAGTCTGAGCAGCTACAGGAAGGATGGAGGGGTTCAGACAAGGGTTTTCCAAGTCCGTGCCTAAATGTCACTTTCACAGCGAAATAAGCCCAGTTTGGCCCTGTTCACTTTTGCTTAGCAGAGTCTGTATCTTCAAAACTAGACACTCTGCAGGCCTATAAGCTTGGCTGGGGGCAGAGAAGCAGAGTCTGAGCAGCTACAGGAAGGATGGAGGGGTTCAGACAAGGTTTTCCAACTCCGTGCCTAAATGTCACTTTCACAGCGAAATAAGCCCAGTTTGGCCCTGTTCACTTTTGCTTAGCAGAGTCTGTATCTTCAAAACTAGACACTCTGCAGGCCTATAAGCTTGGCTGGGGGCAGAGAAGCAGAGTCTGAGCAGCTACAGGAAGGATGGAGGGGTTCAGACAAGGTTTTCCAACTCCGTGCCTAAATGTCACTTTCACAGCGAAATAAGCCCAGTTTGGCCCTGTTCACTTTTGCTTAGCAGAGTCTGTATCTTCAAACTAGACACTCTGCAGGCCTATAAGCTTGGCTGGGGGCAGAGAAGCAGAGTCTGAGCAGCTACAGGAAGGATGGAGGGGTTCAGACAAGGTTTTCCAAGTCCGTGCCTAAATGTCACTTTCACAGCGAAATAAGCCCAGTTTGGCCCTGTTCACTTTTGCTTAGCAGAGTCTGTATCTTCAAAACTAGACACTCTGCAGGCCTATATCAGCCCAATATCAATATCAGCCCAATATCAATATCAGCCCAATATCAGCATCAGCCCAATATCAGCATCAGCCCAATATCAGCATCAGCCCAATATCAGCATCAACCCAATATCAGCATCAGCCCAATATCAGCATCAGCCCAATATCAGCATCAGCCCAATATCAGCATCAGCCCAATATCAGCATCAGCCCAATATCAGCATCAGCCCAATATCAGCATCAGCCCAATATCAGCATCAGCCCAATATCAGCATCAGCCCAATATCAGCATCAGCCCAATATCAGCATCAGCCAATATCAGCATCAGCCCAATATCAGCATCAGCCCAATATCAGCATCAGCCCAATATCAGCATCAGCCCAATATCAGCATCAGCCCAATATCAGCATCAGCCCAATATCAGCATCAGCCCAATATCAGCATCAGCCCAATATCAGCATCAGCCCAATATCAGCATCAGCCCAATATCAGCATCAGCCCAATATCAGCATCAGCCCAATATCAGCATCAGCCCAATATCAGCATCAGCCCAATATCAGCATCAGCCCATATCAGCATCAGCCCAATATCAGCATCAGCCCAATATCAGCATCAGCCCAATATCAGCATCAGCCCAATATCTCATCAGCCAATATCAGCATCAGCCCAATATCAGCATCAGCCCAATATCAGCATCAGCCCAATATCAGCATCAGCCCAATATCAGCATCAGCCCAATCAATATCAGCATCAGCCCAATATCAGCATCAGCCCAATATCAGCATCAGCCCAATATCAGCATCAGCCCAATATCAGCATCAGCCCAATATCAGCATCAGCCCAATATCAGCATCAGCCCAATATCAGCATCAGCCCAATATCAGCATCAGCCCAATATCAGCATCAGCCCAATATCAGCATCAGCCCAATATCAGCATCAGCCCAATATCAGCATCAGCCCAATATCAGCATCAGCCCAATATCAGCATCAGCCCAATATCAGCATCAGCCCAATATCAGCATCAGCCCAATATCAGCATCAGCCCAATATCAGCATCAGCCCAATATCAGCATCAGCCCAATATCAGCATCAGCCCAATATCAGCATCAGCCCAATATCAGCATCAGCCCAATATCAGCATCAGCCCAATATCAGCATCAGCCCAATATCAGCATCAGCCCAATATCAGCATCAGCCCAATATCAGCATCAGCCCAATATCAGCATCAGCCCAATATCAGCATCAGCCCAATATCAGCATCAGACCAATATCAGCATCAGCCCAATATCAGCATCAGCCCAATATCAGCATCAGCCCAATATCAGCATCAGCCCAATATCAGCATCAGCCCAATATCAGCATCAGCCCAATATCAGCATCAGCCCAATATCAGCATCAGCCCAATATCAGCATCAGCCCAATATCAGCATCAGCCCAATATCAGCATCAGCCCAATATCAGCATCAGCCCAATATCAGCATCAGCCCAATATCAGCATCAGCCCAATATCAGCATCAGCCCTAGACACTCTGCAGGCCTATAAGCTTGGCTGGGGGCAGAGAAGCAGCCCAATATGATATAATATCAGCTGATGCTGATATTGGGCTGATGCTGATATTGGGCTGATGCTGATATTGGGCTGATGCTGATATTGGGCTGATGCTGATATTGGGCTGATGCTGATATTGGGCTGATGCTGATATTGGGCTGATGCTGATATTGGGCTGATGCTGATATTGGGCTGATGCTGATATTGGGCTGATGCTGATATTGGGCTGATGCTGATATTGGGCTGATGCTGATATTGGGCTGATGCTGATATTGGGCTGATGCTGATATTGGGCTGATGCTGATATTGGGCTGATGCTGATATTGGGCTGATGCTGATATTGGGCTGATGCTGATATTGGGCTGATGCTGATATTGGGCTGATGCTGATATTGGGCTGATGCTGATATTGGGCTGATGCTGATATTGGGCTGATGCTGATATTGGGCTGATGCTGATATTGGGCTGATGCTGATATTGGGCTGATGCTGATATTGGGCTGATGCTGATATTGGGCTGATGCTGATATTGGGCTGATGCTGATATTGGGCTGATGCTGATATTGGGCTGATGCTGATATTGGGCTGATGCTGATATTGGGCTGATGCTGATATTGGGCTGATGCTGATATTGGGCTGATGCTGATATTGGGCTGATGCTGATATTGGGCTGATGCTGATATTGGGCTGATGCTGATATTGGGCTGATGCTGATATTGGGCTGATGCTGATATTGGGCTGATGCTGATATTGGGCTGATGCTGATATTGGGCTGATGCTGATATTGGGCTGATGCTGATATTGGGCTGATGCTGATATTGGGCTGATGCTGATATTGGGCTGATGCTGATATTGGGCTGATGCTGATATTGGGCTGATGCTGATATTGGGCTGATGCTGATATTGGGCTGATGCTGATATTGGGCTGATGCTGATATTGGGCTGATGCTGATATTGGGCTGATGCTGATATTGGGCTGATGCTGATATTGGGCTGATGCTGATATTGGGCTGATGCTGATATTGGGCTGATGCTGATATTGGGCTGATGCTGATATTGGGCTGATGCTGATATTGGGCTGATGCTGATATTGGGCTGATATTGATATTGGGCTGATATTGATATTGGGCTGATATAGGCCTGCAGAGTGTCTAGTTTTGAAGATACAGACTCTGCTAAGCAAAAGTGAACAGGGCCAAAATGGGCTTATTTCGCTGGGAAAGTGACATTTAGGCACGGACTTGGAAAACCTTGTCTGAACCCCTCCATCCTTCCTGTAGCTGCTCAGACTCTGCTTCTCTGCCCCCAGCCAAGCTTATAGGCCTGCAGAGTGTCTAGTTTTGAAGATACAGACTCTGCTAAGCAAAAGTGAACAGGGCCAAACTGGGCTTATTTCGCTGTGAAAGTGACATTTAGGCACGGAGTTGGAAAACCTTGTCTGAACCCCTCCATCCTTCCTGTAGCTGCTCAGACTCTGCTTCTCTGCCCCCAGCCAAGCTTATAGGCCTGCAGAGTGTCTAGTTTTGAAGATACAGACTCTGCTAAGCAAAAGTGAACAGGGCCAAACTGGGCTTATTTCGCTGTGAAAGTGACATTTAGGCACGGAGTTGGAAAACCTTGTCTGAACCCCTCCATCCTTCCTGTAGCTGCTCAGACTCTGCTTCTCTGCCCCCAGCCAAGCTTATAGGCCTGCAGAGTGTCTAGTTTTGAAGATACAGACTCTGCTAAGCAAAAGTGAACAGGGCCAAACTGGGCTTATTTCGCTGTGAAAGTGACATTTAGGCACGGAGTTGGAAAACCTTGTCTGAACCCCTCCATCCTTCCTGTAGCTGCTCAGACTCTGCTTCTCTGCCCCCAGCCAAGCTTATAGGCCTGCAGAGTGTCTAGTTTTGAAGATACAGACTCTGCTAAGCAAAAGTGAACAGGGCCAAACTGGGCTTATTTCGCTGTGAAAGTGACATTTAGGCACGGACTTGGAAAACCTTGTCTGAACCCCTCCATCCTTCCTGTAGCTGCTCAGACTCTGCTTCTCTGCCCCCAGCCAAGCTTATAGGCCTGCAGAGTGTCTAGTTTTGAAGATACAGACTCTGCTAAGCAAAAGTGAACAGGGCCAAACTGGGCTTATTTCGCTGTGAAAGTGACATTTAGGCACGGAGTTGGAAAACCTTGTCTGAACCCCTCCATCCTTCCTGTAGCTGCTCAGACTCTGCTTCTCTGCCCCCAGCCAAGCTTATAGGCCTGCAGAGTGTCTAGTTTTGAAGATACAGACTCTGCTAAGCAAAAGTGAACAGGGCCAAACTGGGCTTATTTCGCTGTGAAAGTGACATTTAGGCACGGAGTTGGAAAACCTTGTCTGAACCCCTCCATCCTTCCTGTAGCTGCTCAGACTCTGCTTCTCTGCCCCCAGCCAAGCTTATAGGCCTGCAGAGTGTCTAGTTTTGAAGATACAGACTCTGCTAAGCAAAAGTGAACAGGGCCAAACTGGGCTTATTTCGCTGTGAAAGTGACATTTAGGCACGGAGTTGGAAAACCTTGTCTGAACCCCTCCATCCTTCCTGTAGCTGCTCAGACTCTGCTTCTCTGCCCCCAGCCAAGCTTATAGGCCTGCAGAGTGTCTAGTTTTGAAGATACAGACTCTGCTAAGCAAAAGTGAACAGGGCCAAACTGGGCTTATTTCGCTGTGAAAGTGACATTTAGGCACGGAGTTGGAAAACCTTGTCTGAACCCCTCCATCCTTCCTGTAGCTGCTCAGACTCTGCTTCTCTGCCCCCAGCCAAGCTTATAGGCCTGCAGAGTGTCTAGTTTTGAAGATACAGACTCTGCTAAGCAAAAGTGAACAGGGCCAAACTGGGCTTATTTCGCTGTGAAAGTGACATTTAGGCACGGAGTTGGAAAACCTTGTCTGAACCCCTCCATCCTTCCTGTAGCTGCTCAGACTCTGCTTCTCTGCCCCCAGCCAAGCTTATAGGCCTGCAGAGTGTCTAGTTTTGAAGATACAGACTCTGCTAAGCAAAAGTGAACAGGGCCAAACTGGGCTTATTTCGCTGTGAAAGTGACATTTAGGCACGGAGTTGGAAAACCTTGTCTGAACCCCTCCATCCTTCCTGTAGCTGCTCAGACTCTGCTTCTCTGCCCCCAGCCAAGCTTATAGGCCTGCAGAGTGTCTAGTTTTGAAGATACAGACTCTGCTAAGCAAAAGTGAACAGGGCCAAACTGGGCTTATTTCGCTGTGAAAGTGACATTTAGGCACGGAGTTGGAAAACCTTGTCTGAACCCCTCCATCCTTCCTGTAGCTGCTCAGACTCTGCTTCTCTGCCCCCAGCCAAGCTTATAGGCCTGCAGAGTGTCTAGTTTTGAAGATACAGACTCTGCTAAGCAAAAGTGAACAGGGCCAAACTGGGCTTATTTCGCTGTGAAAGTGACATTTAGGCACGGAGTTGGAAAACCTTGTCTGAACCCCTCCATCCTTCCTGTAGCTGCTCAGACTCTGCTTCTCTGCCCCCAGCCAAGCTTATAGGCCTGCAGAGTGTCTAGTTTTGAAGATACAGACTCTGCTAAGCAAAAGTGAACAGGGCCAAACTGGGCTTATTTCGCTGTGAAAGTGACATTTAGGCACGGAGTTGGAAAACCTTGTCTGAACCCCTCCATCCTTCCTGTAGCTGCTCAGACTCTGCTTCTCTGCCCCCAGCCAAGCTTATAGGCCTGCAGAGTGTCTAGTTTTGAAGATACAGACTCTGCTAAGCAAAAGTGAACAGGGCCAAACTGGGCTTATTTCGCTGTGAAAGTGACATTTAGGCACGGAGTTGGAAAACCTTGTCTGAACCCCTCCATCCTTCCTGTAGCTGCTCAGACTCTGCTTCTCTGCCCCCAGCCAAGCTTATAGGCCTGCAGAGTGTCTAGTTTTGAAGATACAGACTCTGCTAAGCAAAAGTGAACAGGGCCAAACTGGGCTTATTTCGCTGTGAAAGTGACATTTAGGCACGGAGTTGGAAAACCTTGTCTGAACCCCTCCATCCTTCCTGTAGCTGCTCAGACTCTGCTTCTCTGCCCCCAGCCAAGCTTATAGGCCTGCAGAGTGTCTAGTTTTGAAGATACAGACTCTGCTAAGCAAAAGTGAACAGGGCCAAACTGGGCTTATTTCGCTGTGAAAGTGACATTTAGGCACGGAGTTGGAAAACCTTGTCTGAACCCCTCCATCCTTCCTGTAGCTGCTCAGACTCTGCTTCTCTGCCCCCAGCCAAGCTTATAGGCCTGCAGAGTGTCTAGTTTTGAAGATACAG
>NW_027638427.1:0-2000 GCF_951216825.1 Electrona antarctica | reverse complement strand
AAGAAGAGAGGCTGACTGTTCTTCTGATAAATCCCCCAAGAAGAGAGGCTGACTGTTCTTCTGATAAATCCCCCAAGAAGAGAGGCTGACTGTTCTTCTGATAAATCCCCCAAGAAGAGAGGCTGACTGTTCTTCTGATAAATCCCCCAAGAAGAGAGGCTGACTGTTCTTCTGATAAATCCCCCAAGAAGAGAGGCTGACTGTTCTTCTGATAAATCCCCCAAGAAGAGAGGCTGACTGTTCTTCTGATAAATCCCCCAAGAAGAGAGGCTGACTGTTCTTCTGATAAATCCCCCAAGAAGAGAGGCTGACTGTTCTTCTGATAAATCCCCCATGAGAGCAAAGAGTCTCTGCTATTCAATTCACCACTGAGATGAAATGCTTTGGCCTTTGCGGTTGTTTTCTCCTGTGCACTGCGTGGAGGGCTGTAGTGGTTTTGGAGAATCTTTGTATATAATAATAAATGGGGGAGAGGGATGAGTGACAGAGAAAGAAACTAAACACATTACATTTTTTTCCTCTATAACTCTCGTAAAACAATTATTTTTTGTTTGCCGAGAGATTGACTTGTCATGTACTGTGAGGGTGAAAGGCTTCCTAACATCAGACTATAGCCTGGGGTCCACCTATGCTTCCTAACATCAGACTAGCCTGGGGTCCACCTATGCTTCCTAATATCAGACTATAGCCTGGGGTCCACCTATGCTTCCTAATATCAGACTATAGCCTGGGGTCCACCTATGCTTCCTAATATCAGACTATAGCCTGGGGTCCACCTATGCTTCCTAATATCAGACTATAGCCTGGGGTCCACCTATGCTTCCTAATATCAGACTATAGCCTGGGGTCCACCTATGCGTCCTACTATCAGACTAGCCTGGGGTCCACCTATGCTTCCTAACATCAGACTAGCCTGGGGTCCACTTATGCTTCCTACTATCAGACTAGCCTGGGGTCCACTTATGCTTCCTACTATCAGACTAGCCTGGGGTCCACCTATGCTTCCTAACATCAGACTAGCCTGGGGTCCACCTATGCTTCCTAACATCAGACTAGTCTGGGGTCCACCTATGCTTCCTAACATCAGACTAGCCTGGGGTCCACCTATGCTTCCTAACATCAGACTAGCCTGGGGTCCACCTATGCTTCCTACTATCAGACTAGCCTGGGGTCCACCTATGCTTCCTAACATCAGACTAGCCTGGGGTCCACCTATGCTTCCTAACATCAGACTAGCCTGGGGTCCACCTATGCTTCCTAACATCAGACTAGCCTGGGGTCCACCTATGCTTCCTAATATCAGACTAGCCTGGGGTCCACCTATGCTTCCTAACATCAGACTAGCCTGGGGTCCACCTATGCTTCCTAACATCAGACTAGCCTGGGGTCCACCTATGCTTCCTATAACATCAGACTAGCCTGGGGTCCACCTATGCTTCCTAACATCAGACTAGCCTGGGGTCCACCTATGCTTCCTAACATCAGACTAGCCTGGGGTCCACCTATGCTTCCTATAACATCAGACTAGCCTGGGGTCCACCTATGCTTCCTATAACATCAGACTAGCCTGGGGTCCACCTATGCTTCCTAACATCAGACTAGCCTGGGGTCCACCTATGCTTCCTATAACATCAGACTAGCCTGGGGTCCACCTATGCTTCCTATAACATCAGACTAGCCTGGGGTCCACCTATGCTTCCTAATATCAGACTAGCCTGGGGTCCACCTATGCTTCCTACTATCAGACTAGCCTGGGGTCCACCTATGCTTCCTAATATCAGACTAGCCTGGGGTCCACCTATGCTTCCTACTATCAGACTAGCCTGGGGTCCACCTATGCTTTCTATGGCATAGGCAGCTCCCGGCAGGATCCGCCGGGAGAATCTAGACGCAGCTGCGCGACATGAGACTAATTAATTAGAGCGACAGAGAGAGAGAGGAGTGTGTGTACGTGTGTGCGTCAATTTAACAAAGGTGCAGACGATCAGAAATCGGCAGAG